>NW_022438878.1:0-11715 GCF_009761245.1 Sapajus apella
GGGCTGGAGAGAGGGGGAAATAGGCAGTTGTTACTTAATAGATATTGAGTTTTAATTTTACAAGTTGTAGAATTTCTAGAAATGTTTTGCATAACCAGGTGAATATACTCTACATGCCTAAAATTTACAGCTTTTTTTGAGACATGATTTTACTCCGTCACCCAAGCTAAAATGTAGTAGCTCAATTATGGCTCACTGTAGCCTCAAACTCTCAGTCTCAAATAATCCTCCCTCTTCAATCTCCCAAGTTGCTGGGACTACAGATGGACACCACCCATGCCTAGTTATTTTTAACCTTTTTCTTCTTCTAGAGAAAAGGTCTTTACATGTGGGCCAGGTGTCTCAAACTTTTGGACTAAAGTGATTCTCTTTTCTTGGCCTCTCAAAATTCCAGAATTACAGATGTGAGCCACCACCATGCATAGCCCTAATATGTTACACTGAAATAGACTGGAAATGGTAAATTTTATGTTGTTCTTACAATTTTTTTTAGAAGAATTGAAGAAGTACAGAATTACAAATCTTTTCAAAAATTAACTTCAAATCACAAATGTGGTTCTCTCATACAAAGGAAATGTATATTCATTTTTTAACAAAGTGTGATGAGCGGGGCACAGTGGCTCATGCCTATAATCCCAGTACTTTGGGAGGCTGAGGTGGGTGGATTGCCTGAGGTGAGGAGTTCCAGACCAGTCTGGCCAACATAGTGAAACGCTGTCTCTACTAAAAATACAAAAAATTAGCCAGGCATAGTGCCAGGCACCTATAATCTCAGCTACTAGGGAGGCTGATGAAGGAGAACACTTGAACCTGGAGTCGGAAGTTGTAGTGAGCTGAGATTGCGCCATTGCACTTCAGCCTGGACAACAAGAGCGAAACTCTGTATCAAAAAAAACAAAAAAAAAACAAAACAAAACAGAACAGCAAAATAATAAGAAGAAAAATGTTTACTCATAAATTCTGGTATGTAACATTGATGTGCCATTAAAAAAAATTTGTCTAGATAACCACAATATTTGACTGTAACTGTGTACTCATAAAAGCCAGGTATTTTGAATCACTGGCATGAATTATATAGCAGTAAAATGTCAGAGAAAATGCAGTATAATCATAAATAGAAGATTCTAATGGGAAACTTTTACTAAATTAGCATTATAAAAACTAGAGGTAATTTTCATATTTTAAATGTTATTCGTATACAAAATGAAACTGAGGTAATTCAAATTTAGAAGCAGGCTGGGCACGGCGGCTCACACCTGTAATCCCAGCACTTTGGGAGGCGGAGGTGGGTGAGTCACTTGAGGTCAGGAGTTCTGAGACCAGCCTGGCCAACATGATGAAGCCCCATCTCTACTAACAATACAAAAAACTAGCCGGGCATGGTGGTACACATCTGTAATTCCAGCTACTCAGGAGGCTGAGGCAGGAGAATCACTTGAACCCAGGAGGCAGAGGCTGCAGTGAGCTGAGTTCACGCCACTGCACTCCAGCTTGGGCAAGAGAGTAAGACTCCGCCTCAAAAAAAAAAAAAATTAAATTTAAAAGCAAAGAATAGCCTCATACTGCTAAATTCAAAAGAAAGAAAGAAGGCCAGGTGCGGTGACTCACGACTGTAACCCCAGCACTTTGGGAGGCTGAGGCAGGTAGAGCACAAGGTCAGGAGATTGAGACCATCCTGGCCAACATGGTGAAATCCTGTTTCTACTAAAAATACAAAAAGTAGATGGGCGTGGTGGCGCATGCCTATAATCTCAGCTACTTGGGAGGCTGAGGCAGAAGAATAGCTTGAATCAGGGAGTGGGAGGTTGCAGTGAGCTGAGATCACACCACTGCACTCTAGCCCTGTGACAGAGCAACACTCTGTCTCAGAATAAATAAATAAATATATTTTCCAGAATATAATTAAAGCCTCTGATATACATGAAACAAATATTTGGGAATAAATTATGTTTTTATTTAGATATAGGCTAAAGAAATGGTATAAATTCTAGAATTCTTTTGCCTGCAGCAAACAAATTTATAAGTAACTATTTTAGTAATAGAGTGCCTACTAAGTATCTAATTTATTTCCAGCATAACATTTAAATTCTAACATACTGTACTAAATGTGTGAATCCAAAACTAGAGACAAATTTGAAATAGAAAGTAGAAAGTTGCCAGGCGCGGTGGCTCATGCCTGTAATCCTAGCACTTCAGGAGGCCAAGGTGGGTGGATCACCTGAGGTCAGGAGTTCAAGACCAGCCTGGCCATCATGGTGAAACTCCATCTTAAAAAAAGATAAAAAAAAAAAAAAGAAAGTAGAAAGTAAAATGAATAGAGTGACATCAATAGGATGGAAAAATAAAAGGTGATTTATTTTTTAAACCCCTGACAGCAAGAAAATTTGTGAGCTATCCTTGACAAAAATGTCTTTATGAGACAGCAGGGATCATGGCTCACAACTGTGATGTCAGCTACATGGTACACTGAGGTTAAAGAATTGCTTCAGGCCAAAATTTCAAGTCTGGCTGGGGGTACGCAGCAAGACCCGGCGAGGCATGGTGGCTCACGCCTGTAATCCCAGCACTTTGGGAGGGTGAGTGGGTGGATCACCTAAGGCCAGGAGTTTAAGACCAGCCTGGCCAACATGGTGAAACCCTGTCTCTACTAAAAATATAAAAATTAGCCAGGCTTGGTGGTGCATGCCTGCAATCCCAGCTACTCGGGAGGCTGAGACAGGAGAATCACTTGAATCCAGGAGGCAGACGTTATGGTGAGCCAAGATTAAGCCACTGCACTCCAGCCTGGGTGACAGAGATGAGGCTCCATTTCCAAAAAATAAAAATAAAAAAATGTTTTAAAAAGGTGAGCTTTGAGATCCAGGGAGGGAATTGTGAAACTCTGTTAAAGCCAAAGACTGAGGAGCATCCTTTTCAGAAGCTAGGCTTTCATTTAGGTGGCAAACTATAGGACCTCTCTTGTTGGCTACGGACTGAAAAAGAGCCCACCCAACATGGTCCCACTGAGAAATCTGAACTTACCATGTAACCATCTCAAACTCCTCCCAGTCTAGGTCTGGGAGATGTACTGCCCTTCCAGAGGTCTGGAGGAAGACACCAATTTATAGCCATGCAGGCAAGTTTGCAAGACCTTAGACTTTACTGTGGTCCCTGAAGCAATTCCATGACTCAGTCCAAGCTCTCTGGTCCATAGTTCATGGCCAGTTCTGTCTACATAGAAACCCACACAAGGACCTGGGAAAACCCTCTTTGATACTCTGTGAACGCTATACACATTCACGTCCTGATGTAAGGCTCACCGTACGCAGACCTGACAATGGAATCCTGCCTAGTGTGTGCCCTACAGATCAAAGTCCTGAAGGATATTCAATTTGTCCAAAATAAAATAAAATTTACAACTACACAAGCCCCTTGTAACAAGCCAACTAAAGGTAAACCATTATGCAGACCCAGCAGCTTTCTGAGCAGCCTACAACCCCTCTTCATTACAAATCTAGAGGGCATCTCATTATCCTGGGGCGCCAACACAAGATCTTTACCTCCTGAAACCAGTTTATAAAAAGTTGAAGAGGTGTTTGTTTCTTCAAATTCATAGACACCTATGCAAAACTATATTGTGCCCAGTGTCAATGCTTCTATTTTAACATAGCACTAAAAGTATGTGGCAAAGAATTAGTCAAAATAATTTCTAAAAAGCCACTAACATTGAAGACAAATAAGTAAAAAGTTGCTGTTGGTAGATCATATAATCTCATATATTAAAAAAAAATCATACACAGTACACTTAAACATGTCTAAACTAATGAATATACTCATTAAATTAGCAAAATATTAAATTAACATACATTTATAAGATATGGTTCCATACACTTAAACTATCTGATAAAATAAAGGAGGAAAACAATCTTATTAACAATAGCATTAAAATACATTTCTTAGAACAAATTTAAGCAAGGATCTAAAAAACCTTTATAATACATGATACAAGATATCAATGGAAGAAATTAGAAAAAACACAAATTTTAAAATATTTTGTGTGTATGGGTTGAAAGAATATTGTTAAAGTGCCATATTATCCACAGTGATTTACACATTCAATAAACTCCTAGGCCGGGCGCGGTGGCTCAAGCCTGTAATCCCAGCACTTTGGGAGGCCGAGGCGGGTGGATCACGAGGTCAAGAGATCGAGACCATCCTGGTCAACATGGTGAAACCCCGTCTCTACTAAAAATACAAAAAATTAGCTGGGCATGGTGGCGTGTGCCTGTAATCCCAGCTACTCAGGAGGCTGAGGCAGGAGAATTGCCTGAACCCAGGAGGTGGAGGTTGCGGTGAGCCGAGATCGCGCCATTGCACTCCAACCTGGGTAACAAGAGCGAAACTCCATCTCAAAAAATAAAAAAATAAAAAAATAAAAAACTCCTTATCAAAATTCCATACCTTTTCAAAATACCACAGTAGTTACTGTGAAGACATAATAATAATAAAATAGTAATAGTTTTTATAGTAATAAAAACAGGATGGAACTTGCAGAAAAAAATGAATTAAAGAAACAATGAAACAGAAACCACTACTCACATATTTCAGACATGATGCAGAAAGAAAACTTGAAAAATAGTTTAACATAGAGTTTCTTAAAATTACACAGACATTTATGTGTCCACCCAAACATTAAAAAAGCAGATCTTGCAGTCTCGTATATGCCATAAAGGGGATTTTGGCTCTCATCGCAAAATCTCAGAAACTATCTACCTTGGAGCACAGCTCACAAATCATATTTCAAAAACTGACTTTCTCCTTGACATCTGGACCTCTCATCTGCGTCGTCTGTTGCATTCACTCTCACCTACCTGGGGGTTTGGCCACCATCTCCTGTCTCTTCATATTCCAGGGCTCTTTGCCTTGCTCCAGACAGGTGATCAGGTCTGGCTTAGAAACAGCAATACCTGTTTCATTAAAAATAAGTACCATGAATGTTGCTCATATTCTCCAAATAATGTGCTCAGTAAAGAGGATGTAATAGAATATTCCAGTAAATTAATTATAAAATGCCAATTTAAAACAGAAATATTTCTAAATATTTAGAAAATGTTTTAAATTTGTAGGCTCCTAATTTTACTAAACTTAGTACTACTCAATCAAAAACTGGTGATGACAACTAGACTTTAAGGTACAGAAAACAATATTTTATGCCACTAAATTTCTGGAATTAACGTTAATTTAGAGTAAAGGATACAGATCAGGAATGTAAAAAGTTCAGATCAAGATGAAACGTCTTGAAATTTTTTTTTTCATACACTGACAAATTCCCAAGATTTTCTTTCTTTTCTTCTTCTTTTTTTTTTTTTTTGAGATGGAGTCTTGCTCTGTCACCCAGGCTGGAAGTGGTGCCATCTCAACTCACTGCAACCTCCACCTCTGGAGTTAAATGATTCTCCTGCCTCAGCCTCCCAAGAGCTAAGACTACAGGTATGTGCCACCATGCCTTGCTAATTTTTGTATTTTTAGTAGAGACGGGGTTTCACCATGTTGACCAAGCTGGTCTTGAACTCCTGACCTTAGGTGATCCACCCACCAAGGCCTCCCAAAGTGCCAGGATTACAGGCATTAACCACCGCACTTGGCCCTGATGATTTTCTTTAAAATAGAAAACTGATACTCATTTATGTCAAGATAAATTACCAAAAACATTCTACAAGTAAAATAAAATCTTCAGGGTATATTAGCAATTGTGTATTGAAGTTATTCTCACCAAGGAAGACCATGTTTCTGTAGTTTTCTAACATCACGTTCCTATATAAATTCTGCTGTGTGGTATCCAGGCATTGCCACTCCTCTGGAGAGAATTCTATGGCCACATCCATAAATGTCAGTGGTCTCTGAAAAACACACATACATATATTTACCAACTGGCCATGGGCAAAATTTTGAATTTGACTCAAGTTGAAATGAAATTCTAAAGAGAACTGGTTCTGACTTATAAAGTGAAGGAAATCATCCAAATAAAATAATTTTAAACACATAAGTATTCTCTGCTATATTCTCTATGAGAAAAGAGTGGAATAAGATCCACAACATCAGTTTATATATGATAATTTTCTGGATAGTAAACTATAAAATTAAGGGCAGGAACATAATATGTACATTTTTGAGTGCTATATTTACATTATACAGAATGAATGAGTTCTGTATATTTTTGAGATGAAAAAGACTTGTTGAGTTAGAAGGTACATCTCAATATTTTTGAGACGAAGTCTCGCTCTGTAACCCAGGCTAGAGTGCAGTGGCACCATCTCAGCTCACTGCAACCTCTGTCTCCCAGGTACAAGCTATTCTCCTGCCTCAGCCTCCTGAGTAGCTGGGACTACAGGTGTGTGCCACCACACCTGGCTAATTTTGTATTTTTAGTAGAGACAGGGTTTCACCATGTTTGCCAGGCTGGTCTCGAACTCCTGACCTCGTGATCTACCCACCTCGACCTCCCAAAGCTGGGATTACAGGTATGAGCCACCACGTCCAACTTCTAATTTTAACATATAAAATAAACTGGACTGGAGATCTTGTTATGCCATTTTCAATTTTTGGGAAGAAGATCTGGAATAAAGTCTGAGTTGCTAAATTTTCAACAAGCTCACAAGTAATACCAATAATTTTGCCCTAAAAAGAATATTTTATCAAACATCCACTAAGTGACAGAACCTGGGGTTTTTCTTCCCATTTTTTATGGCCTATAAAAGAGGGATGAAAGCCTTCATTTTCCAAAGACAGACATATGCAAAGAAACCTTGAGAGAAGAGCAGCTGCCAGATTAAATTTGATGATTTATGCACATCAGCTTCATAAAGAAGAGAAAACAATTCTAGAGTGAAAAATCTGTCAGAGAGCTCTTTAAACCAAGTGAATCATTAGCAGCAACTGCAATAGGACAAATTTTTGTGATGTGCTAAAACACACAGAAGGACCACATTGATGCTGGAATATTGCTACCAATAAGTAATTTATAGTCCAAATTCAATCATACGGAAACATCAACTGTATGCAAAGTTCAAGATACAGGTATTTTCTATGTTCTGTAATTTTTTTTTTTTTTTTGAGACAGAGTCTCGCTCTGTCACCCAGGCTTGAGTGCAGTGGCGCGATCTCGGCTCACTGCAACCTCAGCCTCCCGAGTAGCTGGGGCCACAGGTGCATGCCACCACACCCAGCTAACTTTTTGTATTTTTAGTAGAGACAGGAAAAAAGAAAAAAAAAAAAGTAGAGACAGGGTTTCACCGTGATAGCCAGGATGGTTTCAATCTGACTTGGGATTTGCCTGCCTCAGCCTCCCAAAGTGATGGGATTACAGGCCATGAGCCACTGCACCCAGCTATGTTCTGTAATTTTTAATGTGATTTTAAATAGTCTTTCTTTAGCACCCTAGGGAACAGGTATGTCCTGTTAATTTTTTTCAAAACTTTCTGGGTAATAAATGCCATCTTCTTTAAATAAGCATTTTCTTTATTCTGTTCTGCACAGGACTAATAGCAAACATAAATGGAACTTCAGCATTACATGTTCTCCATCTTTACTAAGGATCCTGGCTTTTCCAATGGTAATCTTGAGTATCCACACTTTTCCATGTTCAACAACCACAAAAAGAACATTTTTAATGCTGCAGATCATCAATTAATGGTGAGAATTTTACAAGGCATATACAAAGCAGTAAGGTAGCTGGGCACGGTGGCTCACACCTGTATGTAATCCCAGCACTTTGGGAGGCCGAGGCAGGCAGATCATCTGAGGTCGGGAGTTCAAGACCAGCCTGGCCAACATGGAGGAAAAAAAAAAAGCAAACTATAAGGCAGAAAATTTAGAGAAGGCTCTGATACATAGGAAAGAAATGTTTTTCAGAGACCCTTCATTATCATAAGAATTTTAAAAAGTAGTTAAAACAAACTCATTAGGGAGAAAAACAAGTACAGAAGTCAAGGTTTGCAAGTACTAAATGTATAGCATACCAAGAAGCAGAGTGGACATAGCTCTTGATCTGAGACACGTTTAGCTGAAAACATGTCCCCTTTTCCTCTATCTCCTCCTTCTCAGATTTATTTTCAGATGAGATTTTTCTGGACAAATTATACCTGCATCTCAAGAATGTATCTTTAAAAGTCTCAAGACCACTTGTTTACATGCTACCACTACACCCACAGGCAGGACTAAGACTCTCAGAAAAAGTTCACCCATTTTTGTTCCTTATATGAGAAAAGATTCAGAAACAATGAAAATATAAATATAAGTTTCTCCTTTTCTGCCCTTAGGTACCTTCTGCTGCCACAGGCACCAGCAATTTCTGCTACAGTAATAGAAATACGGGTCACACTGCCTTGTCCCTACCAAGCCCAAACAGAACAGGCCCTGTGACCACCCTTCAATGGAAAAGTAAAACTTAACTCTCATGAATGTATCCTGAACCCCTCGTATTTGATTCTGGCCTTACCTTAAAGTCATATGAGACACTTAAAATTAAAACAACATGAATGTGTCCATACAAAACAATAAACAGAACCTGTGAAGAAGGCACAAGAGATTTCTAGTAATTGGCCATATAATTTGAGTATTGAGTAAAATGGCTGATTGCTACCCTGTAAAGTTTGTGTAGGAATCCGAGGTAACTGGAAGCCTGAGAGGAAAAGGCCCCTCTTAGAGTAAAGCTTAACTGGAAGCTTATGTGTTTATATCTGTCCAGTAGTTCTAGACAGTGTCTGGAAAATATAATTACAAGAAAAATTTTCTCCAGCTCTAGAGAAACTCCAAAATGACAGAACAGAAAGCAAACTGTTTGATTACACAATTAAACCAGAATGTGACATGCATCACAATCAATATTCTCAAGAGCTTGCGAAGACAAAAAGGCACTCCTGTCATCAGTCCACAAGTAAAATAATTTTCACCTGGTAATTGGGGAGGTGACCCATGTATGCTAATTGGTTATATTCAGTGACAAAATTAACTTTCCACATCCTCATGACAGGAGGTAATTTTGCAACTTAGGGTGTTATCTTCTTAGCTATTTACATCTTAAAGCAATGGCTCTTTACCTCCTGGGCGCTAGACTAGAACATTCCGCTTGCCCTTTCCTTGATAATCAGTGTCCTCTCTTGACTCCTACCACAGGGCTCACAGCTGGAAGCTCTCATCTTATGTGAACCCCAATTGCCAGAGCAGCACTCCAGCCCCACATCAGAGAAAGAAGCCTGAGATGCAGGAGGAGAGCCTGCAGGCCTCTTGGGTAAAATTGCACCTTCACAATAATGGGAAGGGGTGCAGTGGTTCAGTCTCAGTTTCTACTTTATAAGGTGACATGAAAAAAATACTGCTGGATTTTCAGCCTGAGTTTGGACAGAGATAGCGTTAACAGTTCTCCCTGTGACAAATCACCTCATTCATAGACACTATGGTATAGTAACAGGGCTTCTGAAACACCCAAAGCACTGGAGAGAAAAACAGCCCTTATCTTAGCAAAATTATATTAAGAGAAAAAACAAGAGCATCTTTAAAAAAATACTCAGATTAAATATAAGATTAATTAAGTTAAGGCCGGGCTTGGTGGCTCACGCCTATAATCCAGCACTGGGACGCCAAGGTGAGCAGATCACAAGGTCAGGAAATCGAGATCATCCTGGCCAACAAGGTTAAACCCTGTTTCTACTAAAAATACAAAATATTAGCCAGGTGTGGTGGCGGGCGCCTGTAGTCCTAGCCACTCAGGGGGTTGAAGCAGGAGAATTGCTTGAACCTGGGAGGCAGAGGTTGTGGTGAGCCAAGATTGTGCCACTGCACTCCTGCCTGGCCTGCAAGAGTGAAACCCTGTCTCAAAAATTAAAAAAAAAAGAATTAATCAAATTAGCCAGAAAATGTTCCCCTGAAATGTCTCTCTAAATACCCAAACTGCATACCTACTCTCAGCATGAGAAGCATGAACATTATGAAGAAAGGGAACACATTCTCAGCAAAATTTTATAATGTTTCTCTTTTATCTCTGCTGCTCTCTCATCTCCTTGCCACTGAATAGGGGATTTATATTGGAATACATGTGACAATTTCCACCAGTACCTTTTATTTTTTTTTTTTTTGAGACAGAGTCTTGCTCTCTCACATACGCTGAGGTGCAGTGGCACAATCTTACCTCACTGCAACATCTGCCTTCCAGGTTTAAGCAATTCACCTTCCTCAGACTCCTGAGTAACTAGAATTACAGGTGCCCACCACCATCCCTGGCTAATTTTCGTATTTTTAGTGGAGACAGGGTTTTACCATGTTAGCTATGCTGGTCTCAAACTCCTAACCTCAAGCGATCTGTTTGCCTTGGCCTCCCAAAGTGCTGAAATTACAGAGGTGAGCCACCACATCCAGCCTTCAACACTTTCTTTTTTTTTTTTTTTAAATAGAGAGGGAGTTTCACCATATTGGCCAGGATGGTCTTGATCTCCTAACTTTAAGTGATCCACCGGCCTCCAAAAGTCCTGGGATTACAGGCATGAGCCACAGCGCCCAGCCCTACACTTTGTTTCTTTTTTTGAGATGAATCTTACTCTCTTGCCCAGGCTGAAGTGCAATGGCATGATCTCTTCTCACCACAACCTCCGCCTCCTGGGTTCAAGCAATTCTCCTGCCTCAGCCTCCCGAGTAGCTGGGACTACAGGCATGTGCCACCATGCCCAGCTAATTTTTTGTATTTTTTGTAGAGACGGAGTTTCACCATGTTGGTTGGCCAGGCTTGTCTCGAACTTCTGACCTCCTGATCCGCCCTCCTCGGCCTCCTAAAGTGCTGGGATCTTCACCAACACTTTTTGATGAAGAATTGGAATCTGACTTTGTTTCTATATTTCACAAATATATTTGAGCTTACAACATAGCTAACTTAAAAGCTGTTATATTTTTTGCATGACCACATCACTCATCATGTTTATTTGTACTATAAGGGCAGCATTCAAGTTTAGAAAAATAAAAGATACTAAAATCATGCTTACCTGTAATTATCTCTACTGGGTAAATTAATACTCATGTCAGACTAACATCTACTATAACAATTTTGTAGTGAATTTTTTGGATATTAGATATAAGTATCTAAGTATAAATGATTTTAACATACTAGTAATAACGTAGAATTTTTAAAAATTTTCTGTAGCCATAATTTCGTTAAAATACTTCATATTTCAGGCTAGGCGTGGTGGCTCACGCCCGTAATCCCAACACTTTGGGAGGCTAAGGCAGGTGGATCACCTGAAGTTGGGAGTTCAAGAGCAGCCTGACCACCATGAAGAAACTCTGTTTCTACTAAAAATACAAAATTGCTGGGCATGGTGGCACATGCCTGTAATCAATCCCAGCTACTCGGGAGGCTCAGGCAGGAGAATCGCTTGAACCCAGAAGGCAGAGGTTGCGGTGAGCCGAGATCGCGCCATTGAACTCCAGCCTGTGCAACAGGAGCAAAACTCCGTCTCAAAAAAAAAAAAAAAAAGGGCCGGGCGCAGTGGCTCACGCCTGTAATCCCAGCACTTTGGGAGGCCCAGGCGGGTGGATCACGAGGTCAAGAGATCCGAGACCATCCTGGTCAACACGGTGAAACCCCGTCTCTACTAAAAATACAAAAAATTAGCTGGGCATGGTGGCACGTGCCTGTAATCCCAGCTACTCAGGAGGCTGAGGCAGGAGAATTGCCTGGACCCAGGAGGC
>NW_022438879.1:0-11685 GCF_009761245.1 Sapajus apella
AAAAATTAACCCACCAATGAAAACCCATGCTCATAAAATCTCCATGACTCTCTCTGATTTCATTCCTAGGATAGATTCCTAAATATGGACTCACTAAGAAAAGAAGTATAAACTATTTCACAGCTCTTTTCAGGGCTTTTTGAGATAGGCTGTGTATACTATTTAAAGTATTATTAATCACACCGCATACAAGATGTATTAAGTATTTCATAAAAGTGCATTGAAAACAAGAAATCAGTTATAAAATGTTAGAAGAGCAGAAAGAGAAAAAAATAAAAAATGATAGAGTGAGATTAGGTAACCTGGTAAACTGCAGGAAACAGCTACTGCCCCCAGGACTCAGGAAACTCAAGACAGTAGCTTTATCAGAACCTCTGAGTGTTGGGTGCATGCTGGGATCCCTGAGGATGAGACACCTGAGTGGGTAGAAACCGCCAAAGTATTACCTCCCAGTCACGAAGTAGTGGCATGGAGAAGGGATCACAGACACTTCCAGAAGCTGGAGAGAGAGAAAGGGAGAAAAGAGAAGATGACAGCGCCTTTCCCCTGGCCTGCCTTCAGATCCACTGAGCAAATATCAAGGAGCTTGCTGGCAAGGGCAGCTGGGACATACAGTTTCCTACCTAGCCAAGCACTGCAGAGTATCACAAAGGGCAAGGCTGGGAAGGGGTTGGGGAAAACAGGGAATCACTCTTACACTCAAGAATGCATGTAGCATATCTGGGTGTCTACACAGGTAAGGGGATAAGGGGCCAAAACTGGGCTTCTTATGACTCTAAAATATATTTTTAGAGGCGTTACCAGGAGAGTTAAGGACGTTGTTGAATCTACCTGACAAGACAGAAGCCAAACTGCTTTGTATTACTACAGAACATGGTTCCATGCTGCTGCCAAATATCAGGAAATTCCGCACTGATTGCCATTAGGACATGGAAGCCTCATTGTTTCCTAAAACACAGCTATTCTTGAAGACATTGAAGGTCATCCCTCTTATGGCCTTCTCTCTGTGACCTTCTTAGGCTTGTCACAATTCAACACAAATCCCAAAGGCACCAGCGGCACAGAGGCTCACTCACACTCTGTCCTCAGAGCTGGGTGGGCAGTGACAGAAATGCTTATGCAAACACAGGCTGACTTCTCACTGAATGCATACAACATCTAAGAAAGAAAGTCAGAAGATTTAGGCAAAAGCATTACTTCTTAACGCAGACAACCAGTAGCTGCTAGCTAGTCACTTTCTCTTAACTCTTCAATGTCCTTCAAATATTTTCTCCAATTGATACGGCATAATTTGTGATGCCAACAACCAAGTGCTTTTTCACGATTACTGAGAGCCAATCCTGTGTCTATGTTGCTCACTTACGCGACTTGTAATATTGGCCTAGTTCTCTCAGTTGTCTGCACAATTACCTCGCGATTAAAAAGATAACATCAATAGGAATTTCTCTTTTATCAGCTAGGCCATGGTTGCACGTTGCATGCACACTGGCACTCGTTACCCCATTCACATTTTGCTGAGATTTTTTTTTTCCCATTTCTTTCATTTTCACAGAAAACTAAACATTTACTGGAATAAGCTTGTTGGTTGCAAAGGTAACTTACAATAAATCAAATAAACCTATAATAAGCCTCCCTTACACTTCAGTTTACCTTCAAAATCTCACTCAGTATCCAAAAAGAAACAAAACAGGGAACTTTCTGAATTAAGTTCTTTTGTTGCTATTTTTATATTGAATTGACAAATCTCATTTTATTGTGTCTGAAGTCAAGGTAACACAAGGGAAAACGCAGTTCCAGAAACAGAAAATTGATGGTGCTATACTGCCCCTACCTAAGAAAACCCTGGTTCTATGAAATATCATTCTATCTGAGAAAATTTTCTAGATGATTAAAAGAAACAAGTGGCACAAATCTACCCTTGAACATCATGTGTGACTCTTATTATACTACCTAATGCCTTTTAAAAAATATTTAGATCATTAGCCAATTTTGGGGGGTGATACAATTGTACACATTCCACAAAAATATTAGTCATTTGTCTAGTTAAGCATATGGTAATGTCAATTAAGTTTTTATTTACTAACAACGAAAGAACAGTAAATATATTAGTTTTGAATTAAGACCAACAGTCTATTGAGTATGTTGTTTAATTGTATTTAAGGTCTTCATCCTCCCCAGGGCAGAGATCACTGTCAGAAATCAGCATCCAGGGATGGGAACCAACGACAGGGTAGTTGATGATATTTAGGTGAGCTCCCTTCTTTATAATAACTGAAATATCACCCATATTCTCCTACAAAGCCTGTCTACATTTTGGATAGCGCTGAGGATGGCGGAGCTGGGAACCGAGTTAGCCAACTCTGAAAGTATCCTGCCTCAAGACTTGTCACTCTTTGGAAAAATAAGCATCCTTGTTATTAGGTTAGTGGATTGGGACAGTTTGCTGGAGTGAATGTCCCCAACCAGGTAACCCTGCAGTTGACAGTCATCGAGAACAAGTCCACGTGGCTGTCTCTGTCATCAAGTAGCCACCCACTCTTTTTGAGTTGTAAATCTTGAAATGTGTTTTTTTCTACGAAGAAAGCTTTTCTTTCCATAGAAAAAAGTTGAACAGCAAATTTCTCTGGGGTCGAGGCATTTCATCTTTCTTTCCTTTTGGATGTGATCGTCAGCTCTTGACTACATCTTGCTTTCTCATGCCTGGTTTCTCTCTGCTGTCATAACAATCCTTTGGGACAAGGTTGGTTCACCTGGAAGGTTGTTTGGATGTCCCCTCTCCTGGAGACATATCTCATTGAACCTTTCAAATTCAGGGATTTTTTTTTAATATAGCAAAAAAAGGCACTTGTATTTTAATATCACTAAGACAAATGAGAAGGACACTAGACTGAGAAACCAAAGATGTTTTATAAACATTAATCTTTGTGTCACCATTTTATTAGTTTGAGGTCCAGGAGACAAGTTCAGTTCCCCAAATTACATTTTATTATCAGACAAAAGATGACAAAAGGTACTACTTATCCCATTAAACTAGCCTCGTGGTTACTTTAATTGGAGGGATGGGAGAGAAAGAAAGGTGAATCTACTTAGATTTCTTGGATAAATAAACTTATAAAAATGGAGGCTGGTGGCAAAGCCAAAGTGAAATTCACGTTTACTTATTCCATACAATAGTTCTCTGTCCAACCATGTAAAGCAGTATAAATGAATATAGTCATAGCAACTAATTGTATTATCAGCATCTCCAGAGTAGATGTCACTAGTATGTCTTGGCGTATGAATGGTAGTTTTGTGTGGGATATTAGTAGTTCACTAAGAGTCCTATGGGACTTCTTGCCTCTGGAAAAAGTTTAGTGACTGATACTGAAAAACCAACAGCTTGGCTCATGGCATCATCGAATAAATGGTACTGAGCATGGAATGCAGCCACTCAGAACTTATGAGCCTAAGGGGTGTTTTCTGTACACGGCTTCTTGTCCAGAATGCTACTGCTATTAGCCTAACGGCCATCACTGGTCATCAAACAGCCTGACCCAAGTCAAAGCCAGACCGAGACAGAAGGCCATCATGGGAAGGCGAAACAATTCATGCTTAGGGCAAGATAATTATTTGGCATGCTTTCAGTCCATTTGTTCAACATTTGCTCCCATGAGAGGTGGACTGCTTCTTGGGGACTGTTCAGAGAAGAAGGGACACTGTTAAGTGCTCATGTAGTATTTCAAGCAGTTCGCTCTGGGCCCCGACCCAAATGCTCGTGCACCAAAGCAACGCCCTGCAGGTAATGGGAACTATCCACTTTAGAAGGCAGCGTGGTGACCAGGTGTTTCTAATCATGAGTGTCCCTTGGTGACTCACAGCCACCCTCATGCAGCTTTGTGGGTTCTGACTGCCAACACACACAGGACTCCTCCTAAGCATTATTTCAGCCAAATTCTGGGATCTGAATATCAGACTTTCAAACCTGGCTGTCTCACTTCCTACTGGGGTGACCCTAAATACAAATTATTTAGCTTCTCTGGACTCAGGTTCCTCATTTATAAACATGAGAATATCTGCCTTACTGGTTGCTGGAAGGACCAAATAAAATAACACAATTAAGGTGTTACCTTGTATATAATAAGCACTCAATAAACCTTAGCAATAATTACTTATGACATCCATTCCACAATGGTACTCAGTGGTACTGTGCACACTGCCTGAGAATCCTAACCTTTATTTGTGCTCCACCAATCACTTCTATTTCCAGTTCTGTGATGCCAAGAGATTGAGTAATTGTACAGCAGCATGTCATTACGTTTCTTCACCTCCCTTTCTAACAATGGGCCCCTTCCCTGTCTTCCTCAAACATGGCAGCCCTGTGGGCTCTTGAGGATGCCTCATTTTTAAGTGAATGAGGTTGCTGAAGTGGAAACCCTGGAAGGGCATAGTTGGCAGATTACTTTGCTCCAGCACTTTCTTGACAGAAGTGCGCGAAGCTCTTCCAGAAGACTGAGCTGCAGCCAGAGGCCCTCTGCCTAGCCCCCTGAAGCCCGAGAGAAAGCTGGAGAGGATGCCATCCTTCTGGCCTCCTCCTGAAGCACATACTGGCTTCCTTAATTTCTTTTCTACTTTTTTGTCCTCCGGTCTATTGACCCTGCACAGCTATAGAGAAAACAAGGATGACAGATTCCACGTCTTTTCGCAGCCAGGGAAAATCTTTGGCTAGAGATTTGAGGGAAGGCAGCGCCAAGTGGCTGTGTCCCTGCAAGCAGTCCATTATTTCTAATCGCCTATTTGCATGAAAGCCTCCAGGCCAGAGACAGAAGTAAACATCCCAGGATCTTGCCCCTGCAGACTCTGGGACACTCTCATTTACCAACTGCCCACTGTGCTCCATCCACGGTGCTGAGTGTACTCACATATGCTACACACGCTATCCTCAGAACAGCCTGTGAGATGGATATTAGCATCTCCATTTTATCAGAAGAAAAATAACTTAAAGAGGGCTAAGCATTGGGAAACATGGACATAGAGATGGCAACAACAGACACTGAGACTACTAGAGTGGGGAGCGAGGGAGGAGCTGAGGGGTGAAAAACTAGCTGTTGGGTGCTAGGCTCACTGCTTGTGTTGCAGAATCGTTCAAACCCTCAGCATTACACAATATACCCATCTGGCAAACCTGCACACGTACCACCAGAATCTAATATAAAAGTTGAAATTACAAAAAAATTGTAATTTACAAATAAGTAAATAAATACGATTTTTAAAAACAGGTTTAAGAAGGGGACTTTGCAGTCTGGCGTACCTGACACTAGACTGCCACCTTTGATCAGCCAAAACGTGGTGAATGGAACCACAGCAGGTTATAACCTCTTTACAGTTAACTATGTACAGGGAAAGCTTTAGGCCAGACTTAAAATGCGTAAGGAGGCAGCTTAAGCTAAATTTACTTTAAATCATGAGGGGTTCCAAAACTTCAGGCATTCATGACATTTTGTTACTATTATAAAGATATTTGCATGGTTTTAAATGTTATTGGGAAGTAGTTGGATAGCGGGCTTTGTAAGGTGAAAACAGGACTTTAGGTTACCTTTCTGTGAGGATTAGAGTAGAGGGAATCTCTTTGTGTTTAAATTTTTGTTTTTAGGAGACAAAACCTGATCTGCTACAGATTTTAAGTTTTAGTTTGATTGTGTCATATTTAGTATGAGTGATTGGTTTAGTTTGGTCTGGTCAGTTGGAGCCTGGTATACGAGTTTGGCCAAAAATAATAGCCTCTTATAATTTTATTTTATCTATTTATTTATTTATTTTAAATTTATTTTTATTTTTTGGTTAGGTGAAAGAATGACCCAGACTTTACTGTTGGCTTTAGTGGTACTTTTAGTTATTATTATTTTGGGTTTTTGGTCTCAGTGTGTCCTTTATAGGTTACAGTGTCTTGTTGATCACTTTTTGGAGGTTTTGTTGTTTGGGTTGAAGAGGGACCATTTGACATTTTCTAGATGGCTGTATGTAAACATTTGAGAAAACACAGTATTTTGGGGAGGCTCCTATTACAACTATTAGGAGGATGATATTAAGAGTATGAAGTATGGTTTTTAGTCAGAGTCTCTATGAATCAATTAAAAATGATGAGTTTTAAGAGTGAGTTGATAAACAGTATTTGTTTTAACCAAGAAGTCTGTTAATCTATCATAATTAAACCTTTATAATATTTGATAATTTGTATGTATAAAAAGAAGTGTTCATAACTAAATAGACTCTTTTTGTATAGTCAATGGAAAATTATTGAAAACAATTTTAGTAACGAAATTTAGTGTTTTGTGTCTTTGTAGTAGAATTTGTTATGGAGTCTATTATGAGGGATGCATATATAATAATTGTCCCATTTATTTAAAACTGTGGAAAAAGAGACCTAATAAATCATTTCTCCTGAGAAGAGTGAAGGACAAAATCTGTAGGCCAAACTTTAAAAACATAATGCGGCAGCTTTAGACTAAACTTAACATCTTCCAGTGTGAGCCCTAGTGATGAGTAACCAGGGTCTCAGGCATGGCACGTTCTCAAGCAAAAAATAGCTCCAAAAGCCACTGCAGTGCAGACAGGGACGAGTAAGAAAATCCACGTCCACTTATCGGCTTCTGTTGTTGTTGTTTTTTTCATTTCTTTGTGTATTTTGGCGTCTACAAAATGGTTTCATAAACATGTTCCATTGACTGTGTGGAGTTGCTTATTTTGCTTCAGGATACTTAAAGGAAATGCTCACTGGAACGTTTCAGACTTTGGATTTGGAATGATCAACCAGTTAAGATATTGGAAATCTTCAAAACTCCGAAAAAAGTTTGAAATCCAGCACACTGATGGCCCCACAAATTTTGAATAGGGATACTGGACATGTACTTACAATATGGTTTTGAAAGTTCCTTAGTACAAGAATGACTCTGCAAATCTGATACAAATGTGGCTTTACACACACACACACACACACACACACACACACACACCCTCTCTCTCTCTATATATATATATATATATGCACACACACATACATATTAACATAAACACATATACACAAATAAATATACTCTGGGTGGACATGGAGTCAGAGTTCTTGTCTGGTACATTAGGTGCTAGGTCTGAGTCCCCCATCTGTCCCCTGTGTATCTGTGAGTGTGTACACACTCTTCAAAACTCCAGTGAAATACCATCTCCCTGAGAAGCTTCCCTGGTACCCTCAATCTGATTCTTTAGAAACAAGGGCATCCTCTTTAGCTCTTCATTCTAACACTTAGCACATGTCATAGTGTTTTCTTAGTTGGGGAACTGGATTCGGTCTCCCTCATTTGCCCCAACTTCGTGCCCACTGGAGCTCCAGGCACCCACGGAAGGAGGCAGTGACAACGGGATTTGCCTCCAAAAAACACAGACAGCATCCTTGGGTGAATAAGGGAATTTTGTTACTCCTGATTACTTTACCCATCCTAGAATATGCTGAATGTAGCATAAACAAAGTTTTTCTCCTGTTTTCAGAAGAGAAAAGACACTAGAGTGGCAAATGGTATTTTATTACCCACTTCACACATATCCACATGGATCCTTATGTTTGGGGGGGTCCATAGCCTGACTGCCATAATCCCTCACATTCATGTTCCCCTGCTTTCGAAAAAAGCTACACGTGGCATTCCTGCTGTCCATGCAGCCACTGTGCAAGGATGACCCCAGTCTCCTTGCCACTGAGGAACCCAAGCCATTCCCTGAGACAGAGGCAGGTTACAAGTGAAAACATGCAGCCTGAGGCCTCAAGAGAGGGGATTTACTACACCAGGCAGTGCTTATCTCCTGGACAGCTTGAATGCTAAGTGTATAAACATACTAGACAGCAAAGTAGTACGGAAACCAAGAAATGGACACACAGACACAGGGAGGAGGGGGGCAGAGAGAGAGAGAGAAAAGACCATGAGGTGACAGGGGGAGAGGAAAAGAAATAAAGGCAGAAGCAGCAGCACAGTCCCAGTGGTAGAGACAGCAGCAACTTGAGTCATGAGCTGGACGAAATGCCCACTTCTCAGCAGGAGCCACTGCAGCTCCAGCTGCATCCTAAATGAGGATGTTCTGGTTGCACATCCATCCTAAGAGATGGGCGGGGGGTGTTTTTTGTTCTTTCTCATTTCCCTGTGCATCCATACAGTTAACCAATACCCCTTAAAGTAATAAAAGTGTATTTCTATTCCCTGTAACTTAGTGGAACTAACATTCAAATCCAAATCTGCATAGTGGTAGGCTGACTAGGCTATGCAAATTTGTAAGGAACACAGAATATGTGTACAAATTCCAGACAGAGATGACTGGACTGTCATTCAGGAAGACCAGTCACTTCAGAGGACTGGCCAATAGGCCAGTGATACCACAGCGCTGCCCATGGTTTTAACCCCAGGAGCAGATATTCTTTGCTCCCTTCTTGAGTGCCCTAATGTGGGCCACTCCTGGTGTCTCTTTCTTTGGTTTCTCCAGGTACAGACTAAAATTCTTTTAGCCTAGTTCAAACTCTCCAAAAGAGGGGATCTATTCAGTTTGATTTGTCATACTAAACAGAGTTCTTAGACCAGCGCATGTCACAGGCCCATAGCCAGCCTATGGACTGGCTCCCTCATGCCATACTGCAGCCATGGAAAAATGGAACCATTACAGAGGAGCTGCCAGCACTGTGACAGGCATGCTTAGCCATCCCAGGGCACATAAGTCATCGGAGACCATCTACAATGGTCAACAGGGCAGTGCTGTTAGGGAGAGGAAGAGGACAGCACAGAGGTTGGCGCCTCGAAGCTTCTTAAACTCCAGCATGTATTAGAGTTGGTCACTGGGGATTGGAATTCTTTGGTTATTAATACTCCAAAATATTAATGCTTAAGCTAATGTGGAATTTCAAGTGAAAGCCAGATGGTTCTTGGGCAAGAGGAGGAAAGGGAAACAAAGCACCATGTGCTTGGGAGAACTCTTAGTAAAACAAGAGGACCCCAGAGTCTCCCAGCAGGGTGCGGCCATCATTGACCCTTGGGTAAGAGCCATTCCCTTTCTCACCGGCATTCACACAACACGGCCAAATGCAATACTTAACATCACCAAATCAGGCTAGGTTTACACATGTAAGGTGAGGGATAAAAATGGACCGTCTATCTGGAGTTCTTTCTTTCTTTCCTTTCTTTCTACGTGTAGACTAAAAGGAGAGAGAACAGACAGAAATTTTAAGAAAAAAAAGGCAAGTGCTGAAATAAACCTGGCACCTATTTTAAGTGAAACAATTTATTTGGGTTTTAAGAATACCTTTTTCTGTCTCTTGTTCTTCCTAGGTTCCAGATTATCCGTCTCGTCGAAGATTATAAAGGAGGTGACAAAAAAATTATCAGAAAGAAAACTGCGTTCCACTTAGCAATGGCTACAAAAAGCACATCTTAACTGTTTTCAATGAGGTGGGCCCCTGAGGGCCTGAGCACCTACAGGCCCCACGGATGTTTCTATGTAAGAAGAGCAGCGGCATCAGCAAAGCAATCACCCACTTTTATTAACCTGGTTTATTTTAAGACATGATTATTCAAGCCTTCATCTGTTATAATTAGTCTTGTATTTTCAGGATAATAAGATTGATGAGGCTAGTTATCAAGTGCCCAAGCACAAGAGAATCTGAATGGCCTTTGTTCCACCTGGCATTCTCAAGGACTGTTAAATGAGATTAAACTTTATTACAAGAAGAAACAGAACATGCTGAGTGAAAGGTCTGCTTAGCTGCTTACTATAAAACCACACTTACTTAGGAAACTTATGCTCTGTATATTCTAAACCTGAAGAAGCCTCTGATGGGGTATTTGGTGTCACTCTTGAGATGATTCTTCAAAAACGCCCATAAATAAGACCTGGATGGGGAATCCACACTTGGCTGTCTCTGCAGACCCACAGGCAACAGCACAGAGCAGCCATGATTTCTTTAATGGAAGCTTGGTAGTGAGTCAGTATCAAGAACTCACCTTGGGAAGCTCCATTTCAAGTATCTGAAAACAATGGGGAGGGTATTTATTCAAATACTTTAAATAAAGCAAAGCTGTTTATTCTCTAATCTCCTCTCCCCTTCTTACACATTTTAAGCCAAGTCCATGTTTTCCTTGTATTTCTCCCAGAGCTTTAAGCATCTCTGGACTATATTTAGCCTAAAGTTTTGCTCGACCACATGATTTTAAGAAGTGCTGAATTTGAGTGCAGTTAGCTGGGCAAGCTGGGAAGATGGCCAGATGCCAGGATTTACAAAGGTCTTATCATTCCATGACTTATAAAATCTCATTTCTCACATGGTTCCTGTGGGCTGCTAGTAGGAATCCTGAATATATTGTCCTTCTGAAAGGCCCAGATCTATGAATTGGGAGTTTATTTGCATTCAGCAGTTACATTTTCTACTTTTTGTGGGCTTTGAGGAGATTAGAAAGGGTAAGAGAAAGATATTTGGCATGATATTTCTTTCTCTGCCCCTCAAGACTAAATAAATACTAACTCGACTATCTTACTACTTCAAGTTTCTAAATAAATCTCCCATTCAAGGTCAGGCTAATCCCCTTGGCTCTCCTCTCCAGTACCACTCTGACCCCATCTGACATCTCCTAACCCGAGGCCCAGCGCCTTTCCTGCAGGGACCCACCTCTGGCTGGTGAAGTCAAAGATCCCCTGAGAGCACTGCTGACGGAGCTGGGCAGGGCTCCTCGACCACTCACGGGGACATCGCATATGATCTTCCCTTATGATTGTCACAGTACATGGTAGGAGCAGATAACAGATTTTAAGGCACTTAAAAAAATGCTTGTTTTAAGGAAATGGAGCATTTGGATTCAATTTAGTAGCCTTATACAGTATCTGCTTTTATTTCAGAAAGACTTCTGAGGCAGCCAGACATGCCGATTAACATGCCTGGGCAGAAAAGTGGAATTCCTAGGTGAACTGGCTGTTCTAGTCCAAGGGAGACAGCGTTTGGAATCTTTAATTTAAACAGAAACCTTGCAGGACTCACTTGTGCATACAGCTTTCAAAACAATTCAATACCCAGAGATAAACAGGACATAAGATACCCACTAGTAAATTGTACTACAATGCAATCTTTTTAAAATTATGCTGCCATATTCTGCACTTATTAAGTACCCTCCATTTTAATATTTGATCTAATAGAATATGTAATTTGGCACTTTGTATAGTAAATAGTGAATTAAATGCTGATATGGTTTATTAGGGCAAATAAATTTGCAAGAAAGTAGAGTGATAACATTATAATGTGACATGTCATCAGTTTGGAGAAGAAATTTCTCAAAGAAACACAAAGTTCTGGATACAGGGGTATCAGTATCATCATAGAGAACAGCAAATATTCATTATTCATTTAGGAAATGAAATGTATCCTGTATAATAAGTTTAAAGCAAGAGTAATCAGAATAAATCTCCAGGATAGGAATCACCTCTGATCACCTGCCTTCGAGGGCAGTGTTCTGATGCCCACCACCACACACAGCCACACATCAATAGAGGCAGACCTAGAGCCAGCCTGCCCACCTTCCCCACATTCACATCTCACTCCTCTCCTTTCTCTGCCTTCCCCTCTGCCTTATATTCTCATCTCTCCAGCCACATCTGTCAATCACCAGGCACAGGCTTGTCTAATCCTGAATGTCT
>NW_022438880.1:0-11685 GCF_009761245.1 Sapajus apella
AAAAAAAAAAAAAAAAAAAAAAAAAAAAAAAAAAAAAAAAAAAAAAATTTAGAATAATCTTTGCCAAGGGAAATATCGAACATACTGTTTTCTAGACAGAGGATTAAAATCAACGTTTCTGATGTTGCTCGAGCTGTAGACAAAAGCATAAAATTGTGCCTTCCTTACTCTACACGGGAGGAACATTTCTTAAGCCTGTATGGAGTTTTCTCCCATGTGAAATATCACCAAATACCCAGAAACCCAAAGGCCTCCTTTGTCTCAATGCCTATCCAGAGGGAGGTCTGATGGATCAAGATGGCCAGCATGCTATGACAGGCCACATGCTAAGATGTGGGAGCAACTGGACCTGGTTGGGTGATTTATAGGCGGAAATTGGACCTGGGGCCTGGAGACCCCGGCTAGAGAGTTCAATAAAGATGCTCGAGAGTTTCGGCAGGTGAGTAAGATGCTCCTCCTTCCGCACAGCACCGAGAGCAAGCTCCTGGCAAAGCGGCAAGGCCCACTCGGAGAAGTCTGGAGAATCGGTCCATTCGATTACGACGTCCTGTGCCCAGATAAACAAGAAAGAGAAAAGGAGTCATCATGTCAACTGCTGGAAAGCCTGTTGGGCACAGGAAGTGGTCTCCATCACCCAGCTGGAGGAGGTGTGGATATAACTTTGCAGGCCCTAGGGACGAGCCCCTGGCAGGCGGCGGGGAAGACTGCACTCTCAGAAGATGACTCTGGAGAGACTCCCTCCCCCTTGTTGGGGAGAACGTCGACGGGAGCCCACCGTGTCAAGAAAGGACCCCGGTGCAAAGCTGAGAAAAGATCCTGGAGGATCCCAAGACAGCACCAGCAGGAAAAACAAAAAGGAGAGCCAACCGAAAGTGAAAAGGAAACCCCAGTGTGGAATCATTTCATACGTAGAAGGTGGGTAAAAAAGAAGACTATTTGAGGTAGTCACAGGCCCTGATGATTCAGTATCAAAGGATGTGATTCTATCAAGATTGGAGCTTTGTATTTTAACAGATGGTCCATATTCAAAACAGCCTGGCCCAGGGCATTACCACTTTTTCAATGGCAGTCTGTGGGCATAAGCCATCATCATCCAACACTTCAGCATTACAGTTTCTTATTCTGAGGAGCCCCAACCCAGACTTAGTCAACGCTTGCAGTTGCCAACGTACAACTGTTTCTCAGGCCGTATGTTCCCTGCTCCACCAAAACTGTTCTCCTGCAGCTGGAACTCAGCCACTTTGTCTGTAACAGTAAACCACCTCAGCAACACTAGCGTCGGAAAAGGGACTTGAATTACTCATAGTGCATCATTGCAAGGAGAAAAACACATGCATTCTAGTCTCACATGCATACAAAAATCACTGTTAACCTTCATTTCATTAAGAAGAAGAAGAAGAACTCAGAGTCTGTGAAATCCTTCAGGCATCAATTCAAGAATTTCATTTCCCTATCTGTTAAGAAACTGTACTGAAGACTAAAACTTTAGATAATTCTTAAATACTCCCAAACTTAAAAAAAATAAGTTCCCTACAGATTCTTGTTGTGCAACTTGTGGATTCATTCAAGATGTGGATACCCCCTTCCTATTCTTCAGTTTCCATCAAGGTCAGTAAGTCAATTCCCAAGACAGGATTTAATAGTTCAGTGTCATCAACCTGTCCCAATGTGCTGTTAATGAAGCTAATTATCTGAGTCTGTCCTGAAACTAAGCCATCAACCAGCTTTTACTTTTAATTGTAGAACAGACTCTCTCATTTGATACTGAGGTGGTCCTTTGTTAGAAAATCTGGGGCAGGATTTCTTAAAATATGATGAGAAGGCCATAACTGTTCGAAATGCATATTCCTAGGCCTATAGCCAGAAACCTCTCTGTGTCTGGCGGTAAAAGCTCCTCAGGCAAGAGCCACTACCCTTGGACTTTTCTTTCCATGACAATCAGGGACTTTATTCACAGCTATGCTCTTCCCCGGAGATCAGTGTCAAATTCTAGCCTTCAGAAAAGTCAAACCACGAGCATCTCATTCCCATAGTCCTGATCTTACCAATATTATACCTAAGATTCTGGTTTGGTGTGCCCCACAAAGGAGTCTAACTAAAGCATTAAACTCAGAAGCATATATGAAAAACGAAATGAGATAGTGTAAAATGCATTATAGCAGCTCTTTCAAAAACTTGAGTAGCAGGCCAGGTGTGGTGGCTCACAACTGTAATAGTAGCATTTTGGGAGGCCAAAGTGGGAGGATCACTCGAGCCCAGGAGTTTGAGAGCAACCTGGGTAACATGATGAAATCCCATCTCTACAAAAAACAAAACAAAACAAAACAAAACAATCAGTGGGATGTGGTGGTGCACATCTGTAGTGCTAGCTGCTAGAGAGGCTGACGCGGGAGGATCACCTGAGCCCAGGAGGCAGAGGCTGCAGTGAGCCATGTTCATGCTACTGCACTCCTGCCTGGGTGACCGAGTCAGATCCTATCTAAAAAAAAAAAAAAAAATTAGTAATGGAAATATGTGAGAAAACAACTGATTTACAGTGTGAGCAGCTACAGAAAGTACAATGGCTGGGGTGGTGGTTCACATCTGTAATCCCAGCATTTTGGGAGGCTGAGGCAAGAGGATTGCTTGGGCATAGAAACTGAGACCAGCCTGAGCAACATGGTGAAACCCTTTCTTTTTTTTTTTTTTAAACTAACTTACTTTTCTTTTTTTTTTTTTTTAAGTGGACTACCTGCCATATGAAACCCTTTCTCTACAAAAAAAAAGAAAAGTAGCTGAGTGTCGTGGGGAGTGCCTCTAGTCCCAGTTACTCAGGAGGCTGAGGTGGGAGGACTGCTCGAGCCTGGGGAGGTTGAGGCGGTAGTGAGCTGTGACTGTGTCATTTCACTGCAGCTTGGGTGACAGTGAGATCCTGTCTCAGAAAAAAAAAAAAGTGTGCTGCCAGGCACAGTGGCTCATGCCTGTAATCCCAGCATTTAGGGAGGCCAAGGTGGGTGGATCATGAGGTCAGGAGTTCAAGACCAGCCTGGCCAAAATTAGCCAGGTGTGGTGGCATGCACCTGTAATCCCAGCTATCAGGAGGCTGAGGCAGGAGAATCGCTTGAATCCAGAAGGCGGAGGTAGCCAAGACCACGCCATTGCACTCCAGCCTGGGTGACAGAGCGAGACTCTGTCTCAAAAAAAAAAAAAGTGTGCAAAAAAATCCTCTCTTTTTGTTAGCAGGAGTAGGCATTTTTGTTGAGATCCTGAAGCAAGAAACAACGTTATTCTATATGCTTCCAAACCTTAGATGATCACACACACCACTCCTCCCCATAAGAAATTACTGATATACCAGAAAAATTGGAAATGTCACAGGTTAAAACTGATTACTTTTTTCGTACTTTAGATTATCTTAGAGAAAATTATTTCTTAAAATATTATCTCTGTAGTTACGACATTACACACACACCACCACCCTCTGAGGCCAAATCACACCACAATGTGCAGAATTCAGTGGAGGTGAAGTGGCGGAAGGCCTGTATGCTCTGTCTGTGGCCTTTGAGATCACAAAGCTTGAGTGTCAGTATTCTCACAGGTGTGTCTGTTTTAAGGACATCTGAAATCTGAAAACCGCCTCTTACTGTGGAGAAGGAAGGTCAGGGTGCACATACCAATGGCGGGCCCTCCTTGCTTCTTCTCTTCCAAGATGGCAGCCAGGTCTTTGTGCACAGATTTCTGATGCTGGCTGGCTGGCGGCTGCTCCAGTTCCGGACTTTTCACTTTTAAAAGTTGATTTGCCTTCTTAATCTTCTGACTGTACTGCCGAGCCATCATAAACACCCTGCTTTTTGTCTTATCTATGGCCTCCAGCCCCGGGTCAGGGTTTTCTGGGTCTGTTTGAGACAGGCCACAGCCGGCCAGGTCGTAGGGATTGTCCATGAGGGGCATCTCACTGGCCAGAGAGATCCGGTTGAGGCTCAGAAAGGAGTCTTCTTTAGAAATGAGGTCTTCCTCAAAGGGACAGTTGGCGCGGCTGGCTCTGCCGGGCCTGCTCTTCACATGCGTGAGGAGAGCCTGGCTCTCAGGCAGGGACAGTGTGGACACAGCGCGCCCCGCGTCCCGGCTCAGCTCAGGGGTGCTCTCTGCGTGCAGCCTGTCCGGCACGTCATCCTTGCTCACAGGAAACGCTGCAAGGAGACGGTCTCTGGCCTTGTCTTCGTTTTTCTTGATGTAATTTTCCAGGTCATTCCAGATTTCATCGACTTCTTCGGACAGTTGATCAGATACAGACTTCTCGGGCGTGGAGAAGTTACAGCTGGTGGAGTCATAGAGGAAAGTCAGATATTCATGATAGGGGGAGGCCTGGTGGTAAGGAGCTTCGTCCTCACTGAACTGGAGGCTACCTTGGGAAACAAATGGCCTCAGGCTGTCACAACACACGAAGTCGGCCTCCAGATCCAAAAAGCTGCTCCGCTTGGCAAGTTTTAGGCCGCTGGACTTAAAACCCAGCGACAGAGGACGTGGGCGCCCTATGGTATCGTAGATGTTCTCCTCAACCACCTGGAGTTCACGCGTGCTCTGGCTGGATGCCTCTCCACCTGAAAGCGCGCCATCCTTTTGTGCGTAAAGAGAGCCGTTACTGTGGCCAGCTTGCCTCTTCGTGAAGGCTAGCTCTGGGGTGCTCTTGGGGCGAACGGAGTCCCGGACTGATTTGGAGGGAGTGGATTCAGCTTCCTCCCGCTTAGCAGCCATCAGTTTTAAGTCCTCATAACTGATGTTATCATAGACATGGTCTATGTCATCAATAGTCAACTCTACGGATGACCCAAAGGGAGTCCTCTCCTCCTGCCCTTCTGTTTTGAGGCCGTTCTGCAGTTCCCTCGTTCTGTCACTAGTTCTTATTTCAGGAGGGCAGGTGTTGCTCTCCCCAGCACTGCTGGCCCGCCTGACAACCCTGTGACCAGAGCTGGAGGTCTCAGTGGACTCAATCTGTCCCATATGCCAGCTGCAAGGGCGACTAGAAGTGCTGTCTTCACAGAGTCTGGTAGAGTTTAGATCTGAAGAGGAAAAGGATGGCACGAACATCTGATAATCATCTTCGTCGTCCTCGTTCTCCTGCGGGGACCGTCGGCTAGGAAACAAGGCTTGCCTGATCTGGTGATCAGTCCAGATGTTTCTGATGGCTCCACCTGCTCGAAGCACGTTGATCATGGCAGAACTGCTAGGCTGACTGTTTCTCTGGGCAGGAGATGGCCTTGCTGAAGTCAGCTGGGGAGATCCTTCCTCTCTAGAAACCTGAGGAAGATGGAAACATATCAGCTGAATGACAGCACCATGGAGAAGACACATAGCTCAGGAATTTCTCCTGTGTTTACATGTTGCCTTTGCCAACTAGACTTTAATATTCTCTTTTTTAATTGTATTTTTATTTATTTATTTTTGAGACAGGGTTTCACTATGTTGGTCAGACCGGTCTCGAACTCCTGACCTCAGGTAATCCACCCGCCTCGGCCTCCCAAAGCGCTGGGATTACAGGCGTGAGCCACTGCGCCGGCCAACTTTAATATTCTTTTATTTTTTTCTGAGATGGGGTCTTGCTGTGTTACCCAAGCTGATCTCAAACTCCTGGGCTCAAGCAATCCTCCCACCTCAGCCTCCCAAGTAGCTGGCACTACAGGTGTGAGCCACTGCACCTGGCTGGGTGTTTATTATTATTGCTATTATTATTATTTTTGAGATGGAATTTCGCTCTGTCGCCCAGGCTGGAGTGCAGTGGTGCAATCTTGGCTCACTGCAACCTCCACCTTCCAGTTTCAAGCAATTCTCCTGCCTCAGCCTCCCAAGTAGCTGTGATTACAGACACGCACCACCACGCCTGGCTAATTTTTGTATTTTTAAAATTTTTAAAATATTTAAATTTCTTTAATGGTGTTCTACATGTTCAGAGAAACTTCTCTAGTAACAAACTACAGAAATGATCCCTGAAAGTATAGTCTTTAATTTTTACATTTTTAGAGTAGAGACGGGGTTTCACCATGTTGGCCAGGCTGGTCTCGAACTCCCGACCTCAGGTGATCCACTTGTCTCGGCCTCCCAAAGTGCTGGGATTACAGGCATGAGCCTTGTGCCCAGCCAGGAGAGATTTTAATAGCCATATTCTTCTAGATACACAACATTAAACAAGGAACCATGACCATTTCTCTAAGAATTGTTAATTAAGCCAACTGATCAGTAGCCACACTGGACAACCCACTCTGCCCAGGAGAAAATACCTGTTCTCCATAGGTAATACAGTTGGATATAGTATCTCCCAATACAGTATACCATTCTTATTCTCCCTCTCCTAAGCTTTTGTCAGGGGAAGAACAATCAAAACTTGATATGGCAAAGTCTTATTCAATCGCATGTCATCACCTCTCATGTCGGCGCAGAACCACATTCTTAGAAGGGGGCCTCTAGCCCTTGTGAACGAAGGCTCGTGCTTGAAGGAGGGAGTCATATCCAGGAGGCAGGGGCTTTGGTCTTACACCGGTGGAGGCAAAGGACAATGTGAGGTGGCTCACGTGAGCACTAGGCAGATACGACACCCTCAGGTAAGGTTACAGCCTCTGAGGTGGGGTGTAGGGCAGAGGGTGAATAAATAATCATCTTGCTTCTCAGATGTGGGTGGGGGAAGGGAAGACGTCGCTAAGGATGAGTCTTTGCTTAAATCAAATATAAATAATTCAAAATTTAAAATACCAAATTTCCAAAATGTAAAATGATTGTTGACACTTGGAATACGGGCTGGGGATCAGAGAGATGGGGAAGTGACACAGATGAAGGGTGTCTGAAATGAACATTTCCAAGTAAGAAATGTGACAGAACTTACCTTTCGGATGTCTTGTGTTGTTTCTGAAAAACAAAAGGTTTTTTTTTCAAGTTTGAGAACAAAAATGTACTTCCTATATAAGTAAGCACTAATGTTTTATAGGACTTAGAAACTTGTTACTAATAATTGAAGCCCATGTGACTTCGGGGCCCTATAGATCTAATGTTTGGAAAACAGCTGTCAGCTCTGCCAGCTGCATACCCGCTACGCTATATGCATCTGAGCGTTAGGCATCTTCCTGGATCCCTGACAGCCATGAACTAACTCGTATTCAAAATGTTCCAAAAGCTTCTGAACAAAAATATGTTGTTTCCTGAAGAAAAAATGCACACACCCTAGGCCATACAATCATGTCAAGATGCTGCTGCTTCTGTTGATTTTTCCACATTTTATTGGTTTTAACTGAAAGATGCAGCCTTCTTGCAACAAAGGAGTGCGGCAAGTGAATTGTGGGGAGAGACTGACATAGCCACATCCTCACAGAAGACCCTTATAGCTAGCCTGATTATGGGTGTCTCGTCTTTAAACATGATTACACAAGCATATGAAGTCCTTCCCTCCCCACGGATCCCACCCCCAAGGTAACAAGAGTTAACAGCTGAATGTTTATCTTTCCAGCTCCTGCACTGCCCCACCCCGCTACAATGACTGTTTTGCCTTTTTTTTTTTTTTTTTCTTTTTTGAGACAGAGTCTTGCTCTGTCATCCAGGCTAAGAGTGCAGTGGCACAGTCTTGGCTCACTGCAGCCTCTGTCTCCCAGGTTCAAGCAATTCTTGTGTCTCAGCCTCCCCAGTAGCTGGGATTACAGGCATGAGCAACCACACCCCGCTAATTTTTGTATTTGTAGTTGAGATGGGGTCTTGCCATGTTGCCCAGGTTGGTCTCGAACTCCCGACCTCAAGTGATCCAGCCTCCTCAGCCTCTCAAAGTGCTGGGATTGCAGGTGTGAGCCACCATGCCTGGCCTGTTTCACTTTTAAAATAAGAATGCAATATGTAACTCTGTATATTCTGCTAAATATTTGAAGACACTTTTGTGAACAGGTAGGGATCTGCTTTATTTTTGACAGCTGTGGAATATTCTATTGTGTGTAAGGATGTACTACAATTTCTTTAAATATGTTTTTTACTGCATGGACATTTTTATAGAGTGTCCTATTACAAATACTGCACAGAACAAACTTGTACATAAATCTGTCCACATGTGAGTAAGTACATCTGTGCAGGTGAAACTGTTGGGTTAAGGGCAAATGTACATTTTAAATGTCCATTACCAAACTTTGCCCCTGAAGCGCTGCAAAAATTTACACTCCCACCAATAATTTTAGAGTGATTTTTTTTTTTTTTTTGAGGAGGGGTTTTTCACTCTTGTCGCCCAGGTTGGAGAGCAAGGGCGCGATCTTGGCTCACTGTAACCTCCACCTCCCAGGTCCAAATGATTCTCCTGCCTCAGCCTCCCAAGTAGCTGGGATCACAGGTGCCTGCCACCATCCCCGGCTAATTTTTGTAGTTTTAGTAGAGGTGGGGTTTCACCACGTTGGCCAGGCTGGTCTTGAACTCCTGACATCATGTGATCCGCCCACCTCAGCCTCTCAAAGTGCTGGGATTACAGGCGTGAGCTACTGAGCTCAGTGGGAGTGATGATTTTTCCATGTTTTGGCTAACCTCATAGTTTTTTCCCTTATATTTATTTCATTTAAATGTATGGTTTTTCAGATTATGAATATGGATGACTATTTAAAAGTTTTATTGGCAGTTTGTGTGTTTTATGAAACTGCCCAAATATATTCTCTGAATTTCTTTCTTAAAGAGTCCTTTGTCTTTTCTTTTTGATGTATGGGGTTTATACAATAGAAATATTAATGTCTTTATGCCTGTCAAATATACTACAAGTATTTTATGTCATGTAGACTGTACAGAGTCCTTTGTCTTTTCTTTTTGATGTATGGGGTTTATACAATAGGAATATTAATGTCTTTATGCCTGTCAAATATACTACAAGTATTTTATGTCATTTGACTGTACATTTTATTTAAAATTTTATTGTTATTATTATTATTTGAGACAGAGTCTCACTCTGCTGCCCAGGCTGGGTGCAATAGTGCCATCTCAGCTCACTGCAACTTCTGCTTCCCAGGTTCAAGTGATTCTCCTGCCTCAGCCTCCCAAGTAGCTGGGATTACAGGCATGAGCCACCAGGCCTGGCTAATTTTTTTATCTTTAGTAGAGATGGGGTTTCACCATGTTGTCCCCGCTAGTCTCAAAGCCCTGGCCTCGAGACAGTCACCTGCCTTGGCTTCCCAAAGGGCTGGGATTACAGGTGTGAGCCACTGTGCCTGGCCTTTTTTGTTTATAGAAGTTAATCTTTGTGTAATCAAATCAAACCTGTCCATCTGTAATTAATCTATTTATTTTTGTGTGGTTTGATTTAGTGAATATCAACAAGAATGAAACAGGAAAATATATTTTACGACTTACCACTGGTCTTCAAAACTTTATGTGATCGTGAGGAAGGTTCTGGGAGACAAAACAAAGCCAGCATCATTGGCAAAACCAAATCAAACCCTTTTCTTTATGAAAGGATTACAAGTCTATTGACAGATTAACAGAGCTCTAGAACTTTTGTTTCAAATTTAGCAAAATCCCCATGGCTCAGAGATACATAGGAACAAGATGCTCACTCTGCTAAAATGTTACAATAAATGTTACGCTGTGTTATCAGAAGTTGCATGATAGAAAAGCAAAATCTGACTTTATCAATCCTGTCACTAGCAGAGCGGCTTCCTCAGCATTCACTAACACCTACAAGTTGATGACGTTCAATTGTATATTCTTTTTTTTTTTTTTAGACGGAGTTTCACTCTTGTTCCCCAAGGCTGGAGTGCAATGGTGCCATCTCAGCTCACTGCAACCTCTGCTTCCTGGGTTCAGGTGATTCTCCTGCCTCAGCCTCCTAAGTAGCTGGGATTACAGGCATGCACCACCACACCCAGCTAATGTTTGTATTTTTAGTAGAGACAGGGTTTCACCATGTTGGCCAGGCTGGTCTCAAACTCCCGCCCTCAGGTGATCCTCCCGCCTCAGCCTCCCAAGTGCTGGGATTACAAGTGTGAGCCACCGTGCCCGGCCTTATTTGCATTTTTTGTCTCTCCCACCATTAGCTCCTTACAAGCAGGAGTCACAAGGATTATTTGTCCTTGCATTCCTAGACCTTAGCAAAGCATAAAGTATGTTACAAAAAAAGACTGCTTCAAATAAAACCCAAAACATGTCTGAACTAAGACAATACTTCATGGAGTCTGGTGCAGCAAACATGAATTAAAACCTGAGCTTTGGGTATCTTTTGTGTGTGTCACTCACAGGATGTGATTTTTCATTAGCAACAGCAAACACGGTTTAAGTGTCTGCAGGCCAATATTAAGACGCTGTACAAAGCAAAAGTAGTTGGCTGGCATGCTTGATATTCACTGGGAGATATTAAATAGAAATAGTTTTTTTGTTTGTTTGTTTGTTCTGAGACAGAGTCTCACTCTGCCGCCTAGGCTGAAGTGCAGTGGCATGATCTTGGTCACTGAAACCTCCACCTCTCGGGTTCAAGGGATTCTTTTGCCTCAGCATCCCAAATAGCTAGGATTATAGGCACTTGCCACCACACCTGGCTAATTTTTATATATTTACTAGAGACGAGGTTCACCTTGTTGGCCAAGCTGGTTTTGAACTCTTGACCTAAGGTGATCCATCTGCCTCAACCTCTCAAAGTGCTGGGATTACAAAGAAAAGAGTTTTAGGACAAACGCTTGCGAGTCCCATCTTAAGGCAGCCTCAAATGTATTCAGACCATCAGTGAGCTCAGAAAGCAGACAGAACATGCCTTCTTGTCAGGCTCAAAGAGACTTTCATTGTCAGTGCCCCCTACTATTAAAGCTGTATGACAATATCCTATTTACCCGATTTTCTTCTCAGCCGATGCGGAGCAGAACCTTCTTTAGAGCCAGAGAATGCTTTCGCGTCTCCCTCAGGACTGTAACAGAAGCCTGGATAGTCTGTGAAGATGACCATGAGCATCAGCAGGACTGCGGTGTCTGGGACGTCTCAGAAAACAGTTATGACTAATGTAGATTTCTATGGATTTTAGTTTTTTTGTTTGTTTGTTTTTGAGACAGAATCTCACTCTGTTGCCCATTCTGGAGTGCAGTGGCATGATCTTGGCTCACTGAGGACCTCCACCTCCCAGGTTCAAGTGATTCTCCTGCCTCAGCCTCCCGAGTAGCTGGGACTACAGGCATGCGCCACCATACCTGACTAATATTTTTTAGTACAGACAGGGTTTCACCACGTTGGTCAGGCTGGTCTTAAACTCCTGACCTCAGGTGATCCACCAGCCTTGGCCTCCCAAAGTGCTGGGATTACAGGTGTGAGCCACTGTGCCCGGCCTATATGGATTTATTCTTTTTCATCTGACACGGATATGATCCTCCTTCCATAAGTGGTGCCGTATATGTATCTGAGGGCTTTTTGTTTAAACTGAGACTTGTAGGAGTCTATGAGCTCACTGCCCTCTCTCCCTCTCTTCCCCCACATCCCCACCACCGCAGGCCCTCCTTTTTCACTCCAATAAATCAATCCCAAAGTGCTGGGTGAGGTGGCTCACACCTGTAATCCCAGCAAGACACCAAGGCTGGCAGATCACTTGAGGTTAGGAGTTTGAGACCAGCCTGGCCAACATGGTGAAACCCTGTCTGTACAATAAATGTAAAAATTAGCTGGGAATGGTGGCATGTCCCTGTAGTCCCAGCTACTTGGGAGGCTGAGGCAGGAGAATCGCTTGAACCT
>NW_022438881.1:0-11683 GCF_009761245.1 Sapajus apella
TTTTGAAAAGCACCTTAGGTTTTTTCTTCCAATTTGCTTTGTAATTAAAAACTTTAAAACTTTTTTCTCATAATAGAGCCATAATAATTCTTCCTCTATTCCTGTCCTACAGTCAGGATGAGTTTTGTAGGTTAGGTTAATGTACTCCAGGTTGTGTAATAACACATACATTGCTATTAACAATCTTTGTAAGCTAATCAACACTTTGCTACAATATAATCCAAAAAAGTATGTGATTGATAACCACATTCATTACTGTGCTATGGGGAAAAAAACACTTTTTATTTTGTGAAGTTTTCTAAGAAACATTTGCATATCTAGAATTTATTTTCAAACTAAGTGGCATGAGAACTGCTTGAAACTTCCCCCAAAGGCATTTTAAACTACACCAGGATGTGGAGTTACAATAAAACAATTTTAGCAACCCTGGAGGAAATGCTTGGTACTATGCCTGTGTCAGGTTTTATAACATAGTGCCATGTCCTGTTGAATGAGTATCTTTTTGTGTTTTGTTTTGGTTTTATTTTTAAATCACTCACTAAGTATTTGCTTTTTAATACAATCTTAAAAATTGGGAACAAATACTGCCTCACCTGGGGTCTCTGTAACACAGTGTTCATAAAGAGGCAAAGGCACATACTGTTTCTCTGCATACAGGGGTCAACATTCCACCAGTAATAGCAAATCTCCCTTTATTATAGATATTAGAACGCTATCATCACTTGGGCAAGTCAATCAAGAGGGCTTAGACGACAGCTGGGCAAATTTTAATGTGTTTATTTCTACAATTCGTTTTTATTAAAAGTTTTGTGAAAAAAGGAATCCTATAAATAGTAAAAAAGGAGAAACAGTGCTCCATGGTCTGAAGCAAATGGAGTCAATACATCTCTAAACAAGGTAAGATTGCTCAGACTATTAAAAGCACAAAAATAGAATGAGTCACAGATAGCAAGACTGTTCAAGGGCTGGGAGTGGGAAATGGGAAGTGTTTAATCCCTAGTTTTGGTGCCCTAAAATGGTCAGTAGTATAGTTAATTCTCAATTCTCTAGCTGTGATCACCTGTGCCTTCTGTGCTTTCCCACAGAAAACCACATTAGATGAACCCAGTGCTCAGTCACTTTAGGGAGAGGGCTGAGACAACACTGCCAGCAACAGAGCGGGAACCAACCGAGTCGGGAATATTAGCTTTCCAGAGAGAATGTGAAACAGTTCTCAACATAGTATTTCTCCCTTCTTTTACAGCAAAATATTGGAAGTAAATAAAGATATGAAATGCAACAGCTTTCTAGGGGTGTTTTACATTCAGTTGTTTGGAAGCATAACAGATTTAGCTCCTTTAAATCTTTCTGTTAGAAAGTATAGAATTACTCTATCACTTTTTGACGTGCAGTAAGACAAGGAAAAAAGTCATGTGAGGATAATACAGTTTGCAGATGAATCTGCAACATGAAATCTGCTCAACTCACAGATCTGTAGATTCATAGGGAAGATAAGCTCTAAGTGACCATGTCACAGAGACATGCAGGTGCTGAATTTCTTAGTAGATGCTGCCTGAGTAAACCAGATGTAGCTACTGGGCAAAGGGAAAAAAGAAAATAAATCTTGTCTTCTACATGCATGGTTATGTTGTGAGAGTAATGCCCAAACTGAAAAGGCCATTTAATTTTCACAAGGAATTAATTAGGCAGGCCAGCTCACTTTAAACACTAGCTCATCTCTTTAAACCTAGTTTTTACCAATGACTTGAACTAAAAACAATTCAAATCACTGGGTCATGCACAGACAATTAGTTAAAACTCTTTAAAAAAAAAAAGGGCATAAGAGCATGAGTGGAAAATAAGCCCTATTTACCTAAGGGGACGGAGGTGGGAGGAAGAAAACCACTTAGTATTTGTATAGAATGGGGAAGAGAGGAAGATACTTTCATTATGGCTTTAGGATGGAAGCACTTTCAAAGCTTGTTCCCATTATTTTATTATCACCATGCAATGCTTCTGGAAGATATGGCATAAGTTTCTTTCTCTACTGTGAAATTTTCTAAATATTCTATGAGGACAGTTTCCACGTGTTTATTGTTTCAAGTTTCTTCAAACTGTGATTTTTCTCAATATACTGTACTATTTTGATGCTCTTTTGGTGAATTTTCTGGTGTTTGAGCTGGTTATTTGCTGATGATTCTTGGGTGAATTTTCTGGAGTTGAGTGGGTTATTTGCAGTGAGGGGAGCTGGAGGATTGATGTGATCCCTTCATACCGAATTGTCTCCATGTCAAATGTATCATATAAGCTCCGGAATTTTTAGAGTAGGCAGATAGCCAGAAATGAGCAGACATGGGAGCCCCTGGGAAGACAACTTGTGGAGTCACAGCCCCCTGATAATCAGTACTGTGCACCAATAGCAAAAAGGACAATGGCTACACTGGCTACATCTAGCCTTGTGTTTGGGCTCCTTGGGCCCTGGAGGGGACTTATCAGGCCCTACCCAGAAACAGCCATGGCAAGGACTTTCTTCACTGATGAAATTGTGCACTCCTCCAATAACTTGACATAGAATAGGCTTTTGCTTATTATGATAGTAAAAAACACATGTCTGGGTGGAGATTAAAGACTGAGACATGCAACATGTGTAGCAGCATGTACAATCACAGAGCATGTGCACCCAAAGAGTCCTCCTGGAACATCCTTGCAAGTGACACCCCCTCATGCCCCTTCATGAATAATCATTGAGATTCTCATAAAGAGAGTCCTTCAGCACTGGCTGCTGCTGGCTCCTTCTTTGACAGCCCACTCTGTCTCCTCTTTCAGAATGTACTGTCTCTCTATATAAACACTGCTACTACTATTTTTCAGCTGGGAGAGCCCAGAACTGTTTTCTGCTCCACTCTAGGAATGTACTTCATCTTCCTTCAATCAACTCTGCTACTCAACCCTTGCTATGTGTCTCTTGGCTGAATTCTTTCTTCCAAGTTAGACAAAAACTGAAGGATTTGAGCACTACTTAGTAAGAGAATCAATCAGAAATATCCAGGCTCATTGGACTTGGTCTCTTCCTGAGCATGTACAGGCAATTCTGTTGCTGTGTTCTAGTCCTCAGCAGGAAACCCCTAAAGCAGGGTTGCTTTGGAGATCCCTACTGGCAATGGGTTCAGAATCAGTTTTTGGTATTTGAGCCTGCAAGTCAATGACATGTCTGTATCTTCAGAAGAGTGAATCTGAAATCCCGGGCTTTGGCCTCTGAGAACGGCTGAGAAACATGGAGAGGAGGAGATAGGGGGTACACTGGGGAGTAGAATGAGAAGAGAACCCACAAATATTACAAGATTTAGGTATTAGCATTGCTCCGTCCAGACTTAATGAGTAATGAGGTCAGACACTGAAGACTGGCATTGCCTGTTCTTATAGAAAAGCCTTGGATGCCTGTTATATTGAAACCATCATATATTTGGACATGCGTATTTGGGTAGAAAAACTCAGTAATGGGAGCATGGGCAGGATATGGCATTAAGATGAGAAGAAAATATTAAAAACACAGGTTTTTTATGCTCATTTACCTGTCGAAGTATGATGATATTTATTTTTAAAATGGTCATTAGAACCTACCACAAAACGTAAAGATGAATTATCTGTGACAGTGTGATAGATTGCAAATAAATATTGAGGTGAATTTGGATTTTATCTGGGCTGTATCACTTGCTATGTTTTCACTGGTGTCTTACTTACCTTAGCCTCAGATTCCTCATAAAAATACTGATGTTAATTTTTCATTATCCCTAATTTATAAACCCCTAATTTTAGTCAGTCATAGAGATGGATTTGACACTGGTCTCCCATTCCTCAGCTGCAGCACCTGATTAAAGATTAAAGCCTTCTGCTTTGGCAATACTCATTGTCATCTCAGTGACTGGCTTTCTGTGTGGTGAGCAGCACCATCCAGACTGAAGCCCTTGTATGCAAGACTTAGAGTGAACCCCTGGTGTTTCAGTAAAATGTATACTATGAATTAGTTTCTCTGACCTAAAATAGTCCCATGCTCCACCTCCTCATCCATTCCTCTTTCTCCTGAATCCTTGGAAACCACTATTTATTGCCACTGTATTTTTTCCGTTTCCAGAATGTTATATAGTTGTAATCATATGGTACATAATGTTTTCAGACTGGCTTCTCTCACTTAACAATATGCATATAGGTATTCTCCATGTCTGTTCATTGCTTGATAGCTTATTTCTTTTTAATGTTATAACAACCCATGGTGTGCATATACCACAATATGTTTATTCATTCACTTACTGAGGTAATCTTGGTTTCTTTGTAGTTTGGGCAATTATGAATAAAGCCACTGTAAACATTCATGCACACTAAGTTGTGTAAACACAGGTTTTCCACTCATTCAGGCAAATAGGATCACAATTGCTGAATCTTATGGCAGAGTATGTTTAGCTTTCTATGAAAAAGCCAGAGTGTCTTCCAGATAAGGCAGAAGTATAGGGTCTGGAGGCAGGGAAACTAAGACTGTTTCAGGCTGCCTTCTGAATAGAACTAAATTGAAAGGAAATCCCTAACTTTCTATGCCTACGTAACAAAAGAACCAGAAACTACTCGGTTTGTGAACCCCCACCTTTTCTGTGTGGCACATGGGAAATTGAAAGAACCTCTGATTGTGTTTTGCAACCAATCAGACGTTTGCATAAAAGTGTAACTTTGTAACTTCATTTCAGCCTGTGATTGCTTGGGGAATTGTTTTCCTCAAAATTTCTAAGGCCTAGTGATAAAAATTTAAGAAAAGCAAAATAAAACAAGCGCAAATCAAAAAGGCATAACCTTGTAAGACATACAAATAAGCAACAAGTTTCTTTACCAATGCTTTAGAGAAAGAAGACTCTTGAGAATGTTGCCAATAGAGTCTTTGTTAACATATCTCCAATTTTAATATAAAATGAGGAAAATGGAGAATATACTCAAACTCAGATAAGTATCAAATGAAAAGCAAAAGTAAATCTGTATCCTTCCATGTAACAAGACCATTTCTGAAACAGTTTTCAATGTACAAAAAAATTTCAGAGAAAGTTTAGGAAGTTCCCACATACCTCCTTCCCTAAAACAGCTCTCTGCTCAGTTTCTCCTATTATTAACATTCTGCATTAGTGTGCCACACTTGTGACAATTAATGGAACAATACTGATACTTATTGTTAACTAAGGTTCATAGTTATATTAGGGTTCACTCTATTACACAGTTCTATGAGTTCTGAGAAATACATAATGTTAGGTATCCACCTTAGAATGAAACCAACCCAATTGTTCCATAGACAGTTATTTGGACAAACATAGAAATTGACCCTTCGGCTCTCAAAGCTTGAAATTTACAGTTGTTTTATCTGAGTTTCTTCCTCAAGAAAGGGTCCTCAGTTTTCTCAAAAATTATCATAGGTCTGGAACTCACCAGATCATCTTATCCAGACCATGAGATGCCAGTCTCCATCATGCATTATGATTGTTTCCTTATTGTCTGGAGTTCTTGTTTTTCCATACATAGTAATATTTCTTCTTCGCTACATAAACCCCTGATTTTAGTCAGTCAGGGAGATGAATTTGAGACTGAGCTCTCGTCTACTCAGCTGCAGTTCCTGATTAGAGATTAAAGCCTTCGTCCTTGGCAATACTTGGTATAAGGCCGGCTGCCTCGCAGAGGGTTAAATGGACACATCCATCTCTCTCCACATCTGATAACTACGTCATCACCCAAGCTCATTATCTGGCCTTGCCGCACAGCTTACCTGCACCCGCCTCCGCATACCAGACCCAAGCCCACATTCAGCACTAAATTATGCATTCAACCCCCAGCCTGCTGTTGATAAACCCTGCAGGAAAATTTTTTAAAGAAGCCCCATCAGACCCTGCCCAGTAGCAGTCTGCTCTGTATGCCCCTGAGAGGCCCACTTACCCAATGTCCCGCCCTCCTACCCATGATCACTAGCTCCAGGTATTTCCTGCTTCTTAATAGCCAATAAGATTGCCTTCATTTTTTTTCCCCAACAGCCAGTTAAGGCCCACTTACCCAAAGTCCCGCCCGCCTACCAATGGCAACTAGTTCCAGGCATTTCCTGCTTCCTGACAGCCAATAAAATTGCCTTTGCTTTGTTTCCCCAATAGCCAATCAATCGCCTTCCCTCCCCATAAAACCCCATTACCTAAACAGCCGGGCGCAACTTTTTGGTCCCTCCCTGGACCACAGAACCTCGACCGGGAGCTGAATAAATTAGCTTCTCATTTTCTTATACTTGCCTCAGTTTCCTCATTTTACCTTGGCAATAAATCTTACACTTGGCATCTCAGCAATTGGTCCCTTTCTGTGTGACCAGGGCAGGAGCTAGACAAGTCCACAGTGTTTCAGTAACAAAAGCATCATACAAAGTAGTTTCCCTAACTATGCCTGAGGCTCAACCTCCTTGCTCATCTCTCCTCCTCCTGAAGCCCTGGTCTATTTACTTTCTGTATTTCTGCCTTTTCCAAGGTGTCATATGGTTGCAATTATACAGTATAGGGCTTTTTCAGACTGGCTTCTTCTACTTAGCAATATGCATTTAGGTTTTCTTCATGTGTTTTCATAGCTTCAAAGCTTATTTCTCTTTACTGTTGAATAATAACCTCACGGTATAGATATATCACTATTTATCCACTCAACTATTGAGGACATCTTGGGGGCTTCCAATTTTTGACAATTATGATTAAAACTGCTATAAACATCCATGTACAGGTATTTGTGTGGACATAGGTTTTCCACTCATTTGGATAAATATTCAGAGGTGTCATTGCTGGATTGTATGACAAGAGTATGTGTAGCTTTGTCAGAAACAGCCAGAGTGTCTTCCAAAATGGCTGTACAGCTAGTGCTCGACTTACGACCATGATTGGTTCTGACAGACCGGTTGTAATACGATTTGGTCATAAGTTGAGTAGACTATATGTGCAGTACTGTGAAATGATGCTATAAAAATCTTTAAGTCATATTTTATCATAATTTTCTTTCATTATTGTTATATATCATAATTTTCTTTGTTCATTTTATGCCCTTTGTATCATCTCTACACCTTTTTGTTTCTTATTTTTGCATTCGTCAGGTTTCAGTAAAACACTGCATTACCAGTACAACTGGTTTAATATTTATAAAACTTACAAAATTACAAAATACAGGTGCATACAAAAATACAAAATACAGGTGTAAAAAATACCATGGGAAACATTTTCCCAATTGCAAAACATATTAACATATATAAACATGTACGAAACATTTTATGGCCGCTGGTGCTTGGCTGTGGATTGTTGATGTCATCATCTGAGGCAGCAGTTGGGGTTACCGGAGTTCGTTTTTTCATAAACAGAGCTTTGTCTGAATTGTATGTTTCTTTTTTTCTTCATAAATTTCACGATACGGACGAAACACGTTGTGCGCCATCAGTTCAATCCTTGCAAATCGTTCGATGTTTGGGTCCATTGCTTCGAAATGTATAAGAAGTTTATTGGGAGGGGTTTGATGAAAAATATCCAAGACACAAAACACAAATTGCTGTACCGAGTCTGGGATAACAGTTGAAATGGTGCACGCGGAGATGGTAGTGCTCCTGGAAGCTGCTCCGCACTGTTGTACGCCCAGCTGGGCAACGTTTGCGTTGCCAGACGCGGAGCAGTTGTGGCTAGCGATTGTGGTCGTAAAGTCGAATGGTCGTAAGTTGCATAGGTCGTAAGTCGATCAATACCTGTACTGTTTTGCATTCCCACCAACAATGCATCATTGCCTCGTTGATCTACATCCTTGCCAACATTTGGTTTTGTAAGCATTTTGGATTTCCACCAGAAAAAAAAAATGCTTTTAGAAAACTTTTTACTTGGAGATTCTTATAAATTCACAGAAAATTGGAAATACAGTGCAGAGAATGTATGTGTACCCTTTTCCACCCAGTTTTTCTAAATGCTTATATCTTAAGTAACTCTAGCACAGTATCAAAACCAGGAGACTGACTTTGGTACAATATGTGTCCATAGTTCTATGCCTGTGTCTTATCATATTTGCAGATTTATATAACCACCATGCAATCCGTGGAGAGCTATTCCATTTCACAGAGGTCTCCCCTCATGCCGCCCTTTAGAGTCACACCCTACTCCCTACACACCATCATCCTGACAAATGACAACCACTAATTTCTTTTCCACCAGTCTCTATTGCAAGTTATAGCTTCAGTGAACGTGAGAATGAAGTACTCAGACAATTCCAGCTAAGTGGGTCAGGGAGCAACTCTTCTGAGAGTGCTGCCCCAAGATACATTCACGGAATATTTATTGAGGGAGCTTATTTAAACTATAATTTAGATAAACAAAAGACATCCACCTGGTGGCTCTCTGTGGTTCATTCATGAGGCACATACGGCCTTGTAAAGCACTCAGACCACATTCTCAGGAGGCTGTTTTCAGCACTCCTTGTCACATACTCGGTTCCTTACCCTGTTTTCAGGGTCAAGGAGTTAGAGTCTCTGCACAAACAACACACACACAGAGCCTCAGTATTTGTCCATGCCTAAACCCCAAATGCCTGTACATGTTTGAATATGTTGCCATGCACCCCCCACATCTACCCCTTCTTTAATTCTTGGAGCATCCTCGTTATCCAATGCATGGTAATTTCTGTTGTTCTTCTCTGATCATAGATGCATCAGGTGGCAGCACAGAGCCATCAGCAGATGCCTAGCAAAGAGATTAAAAAAAAGAGTAAGTATAGCAGCCATCATCCCAATGAGTATATTTAACCTAGACAACCAAGTATTTGGGTTTAACCACTAAAAGCCTTCTTGTAATTGCTGAACGGTATTTGTTTGTAATTGCTGTGACCAAGTTGTTAGTTTTAACTTTAACTTGCACTCAAGAGTAGAAACGTGAGAAGACAAGTGCTTGCTATAATCTTGCAGGTGTGCCTTCACTCTCTCCCAAGCATATTGGGTGATATTATATGGCAGAGGTGTGACACAGATGGAATTATATTGCCAATTACAATGTAAATTTTGACTGTAATGAATGCATGCTGCTGAACCCCAGCCATTCAACGGCAGCTTCAAGAGCCTCCAGGTGAGACACAATAGTCTTATCAATCTTTACCTGTTCTTTAAATTCATGTGTTACATTGTATGCCATGTGGTTCACCACTGAGGCTCTATGAATAGATTCTGTTAGAGAGACAGCTGCAGAAGCAGCAGTTGCTAGTATAATAACAGCTGAGACAAAAAAGACAATTAAAGTAGCCAGAAATCTTTTTTTCTCAGTATGAGACAGCACTTTCCAAAATAAATGCAGAGTGGAATCCCCTTCCCAGCTCTGGTTAAATTTACAGGGAGCCACCATTCTGCATGCCATTTTAAGATTATGACATAGATTATATTAGCTGTGTACCACATTGATGAAACAAGCATGTAGCACACCAGCTACTGGAAGAAACATTAATAATATAAAAAGGTTTATTTTGCTCTATGTTAGGAACACCTTGCCCAAACAGAAGTATATAGGGGTGTGTAGTACAAATCAGGACTGTATCAGTAACATTGTTGTGCAAGAAGATGGTGTGGTTGCCACTGCTACTAGTAATGAACTCACCTTGTGAAAGAACCCTTTGAAAAAGGGAAGTCCTAGTCTCCAAATTCGGGTATGAGCAGGGCTTAAAGCTTGTTTCCCTTTTAGTTGTAACATTGGTCCTGAAAGCCCATATCCTGACCAAGCGATAGAACTATTTGAAGAAATCCCAAATCCAATAGCCTGGTTTGCAGACACAAGACTATCATGGGGACCAGGCTGGGCGTGGTGGCTCATGCCTGTAATCCCAGCACTTTGGGAGGCCAATATGGGTGGATCACCTGAGATCACGAGTTTGAGACCAGCCTGGCCAATATGGTGAAACCCTGTCTCTACTAAATACAAAAATTAGCCAGGCGTGGTGGGAGACACCTGGAATCCTAGCTACTTGGGAGGCTGAACCCAGAATTCGGAGGTTGCAGTGAGCAGATATCACCACACTGCACTCCAGCCTGAGTGACAGAGTGAGACTTCAACTAAAAAAAAAAAAAAAAAAAAAAAGATTATTATGAGGACCTTAATCAAGTAAGGTGCTATTATCAAACAGAGATCCTTGACCTGGCACAGCCTGCCTGCATGCCTCAAACTTATATCGTCCATCCCTTCTTCAACTTGCCTAGACTGCCAGAGACCAAATTGGCACTCCACAGCATCTCAGTAACTCTCCTGCTCCAGGCCTCTGTGGGCAGCAGGAAAGCCAGAGCCATATAGGAAAAAACCCAGGAGGCAGCATGCAACTTCCCATTATACTCCAGGGAAACAGAAAAAAGACAAGGCCAACGCCGAGGCTGGAAGCAGGAAGTGAGAACTTGCATATTAGAAAGACAATCATAATCAACCACTTTCCTTCCCTCCTGGAGACGCCCCTCCAGCAGGGAGGTTGGTTGAGGGGGCGCAGCCACCAAGTCACACAGATGTTCACTGACCAGAGGTCTTATCCAAGAACCATCCCTTGGGCGGCCCCCAATCTCCTCAAGGGGGATGGAAGGTGCTGTTGCCTGAATGGGGCCAATGGATGCAGGTCTTTTTAAGAGGGGAGGAAAAGAAGGCAATGGCTTTTCCACTGGGGGAGGAAAAGGCTCTGGTCTGTCCTCATCATCACTAACAAAATCCTCTTCCTTATGCCCCACAGAAGTGAGTGAAGTGGGGAGAGGAGCCCCTCCCTGTTGTTCTGGTTCCTGTGTTTCCTTTCCCTTTAATTCTTCCGAATTCCCTTCAGTTGGAGTTAATGGGCCATCTGGCATATTAAGAGGGTACAATGTAGGGCGGACAAGAGCCCAGGTGGTCAAAACAGCAATATTAGTAAAATGGCCCTGCTCAAATTCTCTTTTCAGGAAGCGACCCACCTGCTCCCATAACTCGTTCCTTGATCAGGGAACCAAGGGCGTTCATGCTGAATTAAAAACATAAGCTTATGCAAAGCTTCAGACTCCACAGTGCACTGGATAGTATTAAGTAATTCTTGCACTGTTTTGAAAAGTACTTTTTGCTCTTGGGTCATTTCCTGACTCGTGATGACCCAACCCCTAGTATTATACATGTCAGTCCCACCCTCCTGATAGCGAGTCAGGACTGTCTCTTACCGGGATTCCCCGAAGATTGATGAGTCGACCTAGTCCACTCTAACTTCAAGGTGATCATGTTGGGGTCACCACTTGCAGCTTATAGCTTACAGTGAATGTTGAGAATAAAATATTCAGATAATTCCAGCTGCGCGAGGTGGGGAGCAACTCTTCTGAGAGAGTGCCTCAACAAGATCCCTCCACCCAACATTTATTGAGAGAGCTTGTTAAACTGCAATTCAGACAAACAAAAGGCATCCACCAGGTGGCTCTTTGCCCTCTGGTCAGGAGGCACATATGGCCTTGTAAAACACTGAGACCCCATTCTCAGGAGGCTGTTTTGAGGGCTCCTTGTCACACAGTCCTTTCCTTGCCCTGTTTCATGGTCAAGGAGCTGAAGTCTTTGCACAAACAACATACACACAGTGCCTCAGTATTTGTCTGTGGCTTTACCTCAAATGCCTGTACATAAGTTTGAATGTAGCTGTGCACACGTCACACTTTATAATA
>NW_022438882.1:0-11673 GCF_009761245.1 Sapajus apella
TATATATTATATATAAATTATATTAAATACTTATCTATAATACATATAAATTATATGTTATATTTTATATATAATTTTTATATATTTATATATATAGAAAATAAATATAAATATATTTATATTTATATTTATTTATATATAAACAATATATATAAATAGGTGATATTTATTTAAGTATTTATATGTAAATAAATAGGTAACAATAACACACGCTAGATGACATGGATACATTATTTATTATTATTAGGTATATGGATTATTTATTAATGAATAATATTCTAATTTGGATGGATAATTTATTATTGGATGGATTATTATAATAAATAATAAATAAGTAATAAATAGATAGATAAGTAAATAATCTGTAACCCACCAGTGCTGAATAGATAGATAGAGGTAGGTAGATAGATGAATATAGATAGGTAGGTAGGTAGATGGATAAGTAGATGATAGATGATCGGTAAGTAGATGATAGATGGATAGATGATAAATAGATAATAGATAAATAGATAAATAGAAGATAAGTAAATAGATAATCTTTAATCAGTGCTGAATACAGGGTTTGATGCAGAATAAATATTTGATGAACAGTGATGTATAAAAAAGTTGAATCAATGAAAACAACCCATCAGACTTCCGAAAGGACAGGTGTCTTCCAGGGTAGTCCGTATTAGTAGCACAAATTTGCTCTTATTTTCTGTAGGGTCACACTTAAAATTCTCAGACTGACATTTCAGTATATTCGGCTAACTCTTGTCAATGGGTATCATGCACAATTACAGGCCATGGCAGCCTGCGTCCTAATGTGTTCCAAGCCTGTCATCCAGACTGAGTCCAGGTGATGGACAGATGGAGGGACAGGTGAACCCACTATGTAAGCCCTAGTGGCCTACTTACAAAACACAAACCCAGCTTCTCTGGAACTTTTTTTTGGGTGGGAGGGAGTCTCAGTCTGTCACCCAGGCTGGAGTGCAGGGGTACAATCAAGGCTCCCTGCAACCTCTGCCTCACTGGTTCCAGTGATTCTCCTGCCTCAGCCTCCTGAGTAGCTGAGATTGCAGGCATGTGCCAACACGCCCAGCTAATTTTTGTATTTTTAGTAGAGACAGGGTTTCACCATGTTGGCCAGGCTAGTCTCAGACTCCTGACCTCAAGTAATCTGCCCACCTTGGCCTGCCAATGTGCTAGGATTATAGGCGTGAGCCACTGCACCTGGCCCAGCTTCCCCACCTCTAAGTGAGGAGTTTGGATGACAGGATGCACTGTAATAAAATCATTAAACTCCACCTGCAGAGCCCCAGGGCACACCACTATAGACTCTTGCCTTTCACTGTCTTAGATATTCTTTTTCAGAATGTTGATTTTTCCCATTTTTATCCCTTCTTTTTTTTTTTTAATTTCATATAGGGTCTTGCTCTGTTGCTTAGGCAGGAGTCCTGTGGTGTGATCATAGCTCACTGCAGACTTGACCTGTGGTCGTTTGCCAAGCCTGAAGATGGACCAAGCCACGAGAAAACTCCCGGGCAGCAAACTTGGGCTGGAGTGCAACGGCGCAATCTCGGCTCACTGCAACTTCCGCCTCCTAGGTTCAAGCGATTCTCCTGCCTCAGTCACCTGAGTAGCTGGGATTACAGGCGTGTGCCACCATGCCTAGCCAACTTTTGTATTTTTAGTAGAGATGGGGTATTTCCATGTTGGCCAGGCTGGTCTCGAACTCTTGGCTTTGAGTGATCGGCTCGTCTCGACCTCCCAAAGTGTTGGGATTATAGGCATGAGCCTCTGCATCCAGCCCATGGCTTTCAAATCTAGAGTGCTGTGCAGCATTGAGCAACTGCCAAGGCCCTGGAATTAGCATCTTAGCAGGGATTTGTAAAAGCCTCTTTTATCTGCTAGGAAACTGAGTTCAAGGAGCCGTTGCTACCAGATCTCACCTATGTGCCTGTAACTTTGGATGTTTTCCTCTCTTCTTAAAGTTCCCTACAACGGTTGATGCTCCTGGCCTACAGGAAGCCACCTTCCCTGCCACCTGTTGAGGAAGGAGGCCCTTAATCACGCTTAAGCATCTAAGACCACCTCCCCCTTGACTTCCAATTTGCATTTCAATAGGGGACGTAAAGGCTGGCAGACCGGGGGCCACCTTTCATCACCCTGCTATAGCTTGCGGGCATGGTATGGAGGAAACTTTCGGGAAGGCATTGTTTTTACTTAAACATGATCAAAGCCCCACCTAAGTCACTGTACCCCACCCTACTCCAAGGCTCAAGACTCTTTCACAGGTAAATTCTAGAGTTGTAAGCTTTTAAAAGGGTGGGGACTTTCTTTGTTCTTGGTGAGCTGAGCTTGCTGTTAGGCACCTATGCCTCCCTGCTCCTGGCAGAATAAATCACCCCTTCCTTCCTAGGTCAGTGTTGCAGAAGTTTGTTTTGCAGATTTCCCTGCTTCACTGTGAGGCTGGGACCCAACGGCCCAGCATGCTCTCCTGCAATAGCTTTGTGGCATCAATTCTGTATATAAAGTGGCTTATCCCACCTGATTAAAGGAGAATCACTTCCAAGTACGACAACCCCAAAATAACCCTTACTGCACAATGCTATTTCATGGCAGCAAAAAGAAAATATTCTTCATTGAATTTATGAAAATAACTATATTTCCATGAAAAGTTAAGAAGACTAAATCATTTTCTGAATTCTAGAGTGTCGTGAAAATCAGAAACTATTTAAAACATGTTTCTTTTCAACTGACAAAAGCAAAGTCTATTAAATTGTAGGTTAAGAAGGAAGAGAAGGAGCTTCCTCATAGATCTTGAAATGAAAGAACACCAAAGCAACATCAGCAATATTAAAAAAAAATAACCACAACAAAATTGCCTGCTTCAATCCTATGTAATAATTCCTGTTTTTTGGATCCCAGTCAAGAGAGAACTTTCAGGAAGCCTCTGCTGTGAGATTAGCGGCCAAGAAGTCGTGACTCCATCTGATGGATGATCTGAAGGCAGCCTGAGTGAGGTCCATTCAGGAGGCTGTCCTCACGAGGCGATTCACTGTAGCTCAGCAGCTCGGAGACCCTGCACGTCCTTGTGAGCCTCCCAGGCTGCCCCTCGTGGAAGGCAGCCCCTCGCCTGTGGCTTACAGCAGAGAAGATCAAACATAGTTACTTCTATCATCTCTTGCTTCATAAGGTGAAAGTACAAATTTTTGTGAATTTCCAGAGGCCCTCTGGGACGTTTCAAAGACTGTTTTAGTTCAAGATGAAAAGGTTTTTTTTTTTACTGTTTCTACATTTAGGATCTGATTTCTGGGAGGAAAAATCAAGAGTTGTTGGAGAAGATTTAGGAACTTGACTCACAGCGTATCACAGGCGCTCAAGAAATAATTCTTGCTTACTCTTTTAGTAATGCAAACAAATTTAAAAGTAAACAGAAGGTGACATTGTTGTACTGGAGCGAGCATAGAAAGTCAACACCTAGACAAAACTATGCCAAATTGCAGGGTGTTTATTGCCGGCGGCCAAGGAGGGCTCGTGTCTCTCCAACCCGGGGCCCCGAAAGGAGGGTGTCAAGAACTTTTATGCCGGTAAACCACCACGGGGGTGAGGGTGAGGGGCGAAGTTGGGGGTGAGGGGCTTCAGACGTTCTGAGGGTCAGTGGATTCCATAAATCACCTCCAGGGAGGAGATGAGGGTGAGGGGCTCCAGGCATTCCAAGGGCCAGGGGACTTTGGACATTCCGATTGTTACTTAAGTGGTTCACAGAAGTCAAGATAAGCATTAGTTTACACATTTGCCTGGGTAGGGTGGAAATCACAGACCTTAGTTACTTATTACAAGTTGCAGGGGCCAAGATGGCGTGGGTTTGGACTGCTTGCCTGTCACATTAGAGTTACAGAGGGCAGTTTCAACGGAAAAGCCGAGGTATGCAGTTTATAGGGCGATTATCATGTCACGACATGAGCTTAAAGAATCATCTCTTTCACGAGTGAGTTTTTGTATTTGTTTTGTTTTTAAACACTCAAGGACTTAATAAAGTCAGCATAAAGCACAGAAATTTTTCTGGCCAGACACAAGCCACTGCTGCCAGGCAGACCACAGGAGGATAAAGAATAGCCCTCGTGCTGCAGGTCAGCCGTCCCCAGCCTTTTCGCACCAGCAGCTGGTTTCATGGAAGATAATTTTTCCATGGGCCAGGGTGGGGGGATGGTTTCGGGGTGATTCAAGTGCATTACGTTTATTGTGCATTTTATTTCTATTATTACTACATTGTAATATATAATGAAATAATTATACAATTCACCATGATGTAGAATCAGTAGCAGTCTGAGCTTGTTTTTCTACAACTAGACGGTCCCATCTGGGGGTGATGGGCGATGGGAGACAGGGACAGATCATCAGGCGTTAGATTCTCCTAAGGAGTGTGCAACCAAGTCCCTTGTATGCACGGTTTACAACAGGGTTCACACTCCTGTGAGGGTCTAATGCCACCAGTGTGACACGAGACAGAGCTCAGGAGTACTGGGAGTGCTGGGGAGCGGCTGTAACCACTGCTTACCTTCTGCTATGTGGCCTGGTTCCCAACAGGCCATGGACTGGTACCGGACCATGGCCCGGAGGTTGGGGATCCTTGCTATAGGTGAAGGCAATGACCAGTAAGCCAAGGCAGCAAGCCCATCAAAAGTGAGGCAACTTTGCCAAGATCTAAGACATTTCATGTTTCTTTTCAGACTTGGGTATTATAAACCAAGGAAAATAAAATTCACTTCTTTAGACCTTCACCGTGTTCATTCATATTTTGGAACGCAACTACTTTTTATTGCGTCACCAAACAAAAGCATGCACACAGAGTTTTATTTCTTTGTCACTATTGCTTTGTGGATCAACCAAAGGTAATTTTTATTCAAAGTAACCAACTTCTCACAGAAAAAGCTGAGAAAGTGGCAGAAAATTGAGAACTGCCCTGCACGAGCCTTTCTGCAGGTGAGCAGAGCGCCTGAGTACACATCCACAGGTTTCCACATCCGCACACGCCTCTCACCCCTTCAAGTGGCAGACATGAATACATCCGTCAACGCAACTCAAAGATATGGCCTTTCTGTAGAATATAAAAATAAGAAGCAAAAGTGGATAAGCCTAAATGTATGCTTAGCAATCCATGTTTTAGTGCTTTATCTTAGTTTATCTAGGTATCTGATGATTATCTATTCATTAACTCCATTCAGTGTCAGGTTCTGAGTTATCCACAGACTCCAGGTTCTAAGTTATAGAAAGATCTTGGAAATTTATTTAATTGGATATATCATACTACAGAACATAGGCTTATGGGACAGGTGTGTCTAAATAGTGATTCAATTTAGAGTAATACTAATATTCAGTTTTCATAATAGTGACAGAGTAGTAGACTGTTATCTTTTTGATAAACTATTTAAGAAGACCAGATTGTTCTCTTCATGAAAGAGTCAACCAAATACACAACTGAATTATCATTAACTCTGTAAATCAAAGAAAAGAACTATCTTTTTAAAAAAAAATTATTAAGCTAGTGTGACTCACCACAGATTTATCCTAGTTACAGGAACTTGGATTTATAAAAAGTATTTAAGGTAGCAGTTTCTGTATGAAGGATATTTAAAAAGCCTAACACATTGAAAACACTAGAAGCTAGAAATTTGAGCTATGTAAGATATTTAAGTGCTTTTTTTCCTATAATCTAATAAGAAGAGAGCTCTTTTAAGAGACGTAACATATTAATCTATTTCACACTCACGTATTGAAGGATCAAGGCTTTTCTCAGTTATAGACTCGCAGGCACATGAATTACAGATCACATATGCATGGAGAGATTTTGGCTTTGTTCCTGCAACTTCAACCACAGGCCAGGAGTAAGCAACACACCCTCTTACCAATTCCAAGTCTCAAAGAGTATGCTCTGCAGAGGGCACTAACGTTCTAACTGACTGGAGCTCAAAACAAACAAGAAAGGACCAACAAACGGGTTTTCTGTTGTCTGTCATTCAAAAGGAACCAGATCTATGTCATCCATCTACAGAGATGACCAAATGGTCAGACCACAAACCAGACTCTCAATCACTGTTGTCAAGAATAAGGAATAACCTATAGTCAGGAATAAACCAGAAATAAAACCACAAACACAAATCTGGTAAAGATTAGAAAAATAAAACTAGAGACACAGAGAGAATAAAACTACAGTTCCGTGGCTGCTTGGAAGTCAGCCTGGGAGGTGAGGGTGGACAGAGCTGAGGCTCTGATGGCATCTGAAGTGCCTTTTGGCCGGTCAATCCACTGTGTATCTCACCAGACCTCTAAAACTGCTAGAGGGTCATTTCCAGAAAGGTAAAATCATGACCCCTCCTATAAATATAGAATGAATGCATGTCAAAGACTTTATTTAACTAGTAGTTAACAAGAGAGCCTGTTCAAATATTTTTCTTCTCCATTGGATAAAACCCATCTGAATTGCTGTGAACACCTTTTGCGTTACCACGGACAGACAACACCTGCATCACCTTCAGCCCTCCACAAGCTAGCTTCTGTCCCTACAGAGCTGCCAAATGGCCCAACTGTTTAGTCAGAGCTGCCCACTCCCATAGAATCAGACAATTCCTGGAAGATCCACTAGATAACAGCTGAAGTGCCATGGAAAGAATCTCTGCCATCTTTTTTTCTCCATTACAAAGTCTTTCCTAAGACAAGGATGTTAGAAGTGCATCGGTCACCAAGCAGAGGCCAGTGGCTAGGAGTGGCAGCTGCTTAACTCTTTTTTTTCAGACAGGCAGGTGCTGTGGCTCTGGGATGTTGTCCAGAGTGGGTTGAATCCCTGGCTCCTCTGAGTTGACCTCTTTCTTTCTGGGGAAAAAGAATAAAAGTGTTGGTGAGAGTGGGGTCAGAGAGGGATGGCAGTGGAGAGGGACTTCACCCGAGGTCATGGGCTTGCCGCGTCCTGCAGGAATGTACACTTGGTTTTTCTATTTCCCTAGTTTTTCTGTTAAGTTGCCTGGAATGTTCACAAATAAAATTTTATTGTGAATGTGTTGGGGGAGTTGGCACAGAATTGAATACTATAATAATTTTTTAAAATGAATATGCTTTTTTTCTTATTGCAGAAGTGATTTTAAAAGTTCTCAACAAACAAAACAGCACAGGCAGTGACAATCAAGCTCTAGCACTGACCAGTGAGAATCGATGTGGGTTGTGAGCACATTCACTGAAGTCCGCTAGTCTATTTCCTTCCTGTGAATTTCAGTTTGGTCCTTCCAGGAAAACCAGAAAATGCCCCAAGTGAAGACAGCCTTGGTTAACATCTCCTGTATGTTCTTTGAAGTCTATTTATCTATATTTTACTATATATTTTAAAATATGGATTAACATTTACCCGCTATTTTGCAATTAAAATTAAGTGTGGTGAATATCAGTCACATGCATGCCTGAAACCCCTCTCTTCAGGCTGATCACCTTCTATGTGCCGTGTGGCTCTCTCATCTCCCGTTGTCCACTCTTCTGCTCTTTCCAGTTTTAACTATTACAAACATCTCATCTGTAACTTATTCTCTGTTTACGTCTTTATTTATTTCCTCAGAATAAATTTTCCAAAATGGAATAGCTGAAACAAAGGGTGTACATTTAAAAAACATAACCATTTTATTTTAGAACACTTTTAGATCTGCAGGAAAATTAAGATGGTATGGGAGCAGTCCCATATAACCTGCATCCAGGTTCTTCTCCTATTTACATCTTACATCAGTAGGATTCATTTGTTACAATTAATGAGCCTACACTGATACGTTATTTATTTGACACAGGTCTTGCAATGTTGCCCTGGCTGGAGGGCAGTGGTGTGATCTCCGCTCACGGCAATCTCTGCCTCCTCAGGTCAAGTATTCTCCCACCTCAGCCTCCTGAGTAGTTGGGACTACAGGCCTATGTCACCATGCCTGGCTAATTTTTATATATTTTATAGACATGGGAGTTTATCATATTGCCCAGTCTGGTCTCGAACTCCTGGGCTCAAGCAATCCACCCACCTTGGGCTCCCAAAGTGCTGGGCCCTGACGCATTATCGTTAACTGAAAGCCATACTTTATTCAGATTTCCTTAATTTTTCCCTCATGTCCTTTTCTGTCCCAGGACCCCAACCAGGATCCCACACTACGCTGAGTCATCACTTTTCCTTAGGCTTTTCTGGGCTGTGATAGTTTCTCAGACTTTCCTGGCTTTTAATGACCTTGAGAATGTTGAAGGGTCAGGTAATTTTATAGAATGTTCCTCAAATGGGATTTGTTTGGTGTTTTTTCTCACAGTTAGATTGGGTTTTTGTGTTTTGGGATTGAAGATCACAGAGGCAAAGTGACATTCTCATCCCTCCTATCAAGGGTGCACAGTGTCAACGTGGCTTGTACTGTTGCTGTTGACCTTGGTCACCGGGTTGAGGTAGTGTTCAGTTTTTCCCTGTCTACCCCTTTCCACACTTTGCTCCCTGGAAGGAAGTCACTACGCACGCCCACACTTATGGAATGGGAACTTATGTTCCATCTTCTTGAGGGGGAGGTATTACATGAACTTTTTGGAATGTGTCTGTGTGATGTTTCCTGTTATCACTCATTTATTTATGTATCCAACTCTTCATTTATATCAGAATGGACCCAGGGTTATTGATCTTATACTCTGGGTTAATTCAATGCTCTTTCATTGTTTAAATTGTTCTGGCTTTCGCCATGGGAGCTCTTCCAATTCACTCTTTTGTCCCTTACCTGGCCCCCATCATACCCCATGGGGTATATATATATATATACATATGCACTGTCTTTCTGGCACTATAAGATGCTCCAGGAAACATATTTCTTGCCTCAGTTCTAGATCCAGCCATTTCTCCAAGGAGCCCAGAGTACATCTTTTTAAAGGTTTTTGATATGCATCGACAAATTATCCACCAGAAAGCTTACAGAAAGTGAGCAAGCCAGCCAGCAATGCGTGACTGCTTATTTCTCATTACACTGCAATGATCTAAAAATAATACTTTGTCACTCCTTTAATTTGATTCCTTTAATAATTAGTGACTATCTTTAATTTTTGAAGGTTTATTAGTGATTTGTAATTTGGTAAATCGTCTTTTCAGGTTCTTAACACATCTTTCTCTTAGAGTGTTCACTTGTATCTTAACATTTTTATAAGAACTCCATATCTAGAATGTATATTAACCGCTGATGATCACATAAATTACAAATATTTGTCATAGTTTATTTGCCTTTTGAAATTATAGATTTTCATTCTACTATAAAGACACACGCACACATATGTTTACTGCAGCACTATTTACAATAGCAAAGTCTTGGAACCAACCCAAATGCCCATCGATAATAGACTGGATACAGAAAATGTGGCACATATATACCAAGGAATGCTAGGCAGCCATTAAAAACAATGGGTTTATGTCCTTTGCTGGGACATGGATGAAGCTGGAAACTATCATCCTTAGCAACTAACACAGGAACAGAAAATCAAATACTGCATATTTTCACTCATAAGTGGGAGTTGAACAATGAGAACACATGGACACAGGAAGGGGGACCTCATATGCTGGGGCCTGTGGGGGGTTGGGGGCAAGGGGAGGGATAGCATTAGGACAAATATCTAATGCATATGGGCTTAAAACCTAGATGACGGGTTGATAGGTCCAGCAAACCACCATGGCATATGTATACCTATGTAACAAACCTGCACATTCTGCACAAGAACTTAAGATAAAAAAAGAAATAGGCTTTTGAAATTTAAAAACAATAAAAGAATTCTTAATATGGGACATTTAAAACATGTACAAAAGAGGATAATGTAATGAAGAACTTTGTGTACATATTCACCAATTTTAATAATTATCAATAGTTTGTCATCTTTACTTGAGCTACCCCTTCTCTTAAACTATTTTCTTTAAAAACTAGAGTATTTTCAGGTAAATCCAAGACAGTATGCCATTTCGCTTGTAAATACCACAGTATGCATCTCTAATTAACTAGAGCATGTTAAAAACAAGACCAACCACATTATCACACCTATCAAAATTAAGTTACAATTTCTTAATATCATCTAGTACAAAATTAAGGCTCAAATTCTCAAAAAGGTCTTTCAGAGTTGATGTGTCTCAATCAAGATTCAAACAAGACCCATACATTGTTTGGGTATATCTTCAAATCCTTTGTTCTTTTTATTTATTATTTGTAAATGCCACTGGTTCACTGGAGAAACTGGCTTACTGGATCTGTAGAATGGCCCATATCCTGGATTTTGCTGATTGCATTTATAGAGTTAATGCAATTTCATTAAAATTTCAACAGTCTTCTTGACAAAAGCATTCAAAATGTATATGGAAATGCAAAGGGCCGTGCCAAACCACATTTTAAAAGAGTAAGGTGGGAGAATTGAATCACCACACATCAAGACCTATTTTAAAGCTGCAGTAATTAAGTAGCATGTTTTGGAGCACAGGCATATAGACGATTGACTCAAAATATCAACTTTTGATACAGACCCATTCATTAATAGACCTTTGGTTTGTGATCGTGTAAATTACAAGCTTCTCTATAAATTGACAGAAACCCATGAGAAAAAAACCTGAAATCTCAGCTCATGTCATGATCTACTCTAGATGTATTAAAGGCCTTAATATGGAAGGCAAAGCTAATGGCTTTAGAGAAATAAACAGAATATCTTCCAGACCTTCGGATAGTGAAATATTTCTTAAACAAGAGAGAAAAAAAGTATTATTAACCCTAGAGGGGGAAAATAAAAGAAACTACTTTCAGTATTGAGAGACCTGAGATCCGTGCCATCTGCACACTGTTTTCAGTTTGTGACTGGGCAAGTAAACACATTGAGAAATCAGCTTTTAGAAACTTCTATGTCAATTTGACAGTGTATTTTCCTTCCTGCCTGCCTGCCTGCCTGCCTCAATGTATTTTATGCCTGCTTAATCTAAAAATAAAAAATAAAAAAATTAGGGCTTAGGCTGGGGGCAGTGGCTCATGCCTGTAATCCAGCAGTTTGGGAAACCGAGGCAGATGGATCGCTTGAAGTCAGGAGTTCGAGATCAACCTGGCCAATATGGTGAAATCCTGTCTCTACTAAAACTACAAAAATTAGCTGGACATGGTGGTGCTGCACCTGTAGTCTCAACTACTTGGGAGGCTGAGTCAGGAGAATCACTTGAACCCAGGAGGTGGAGGTTACAGTGAGCTGAGATTTCACCACTGCTCCCCAGCCTGGGTGACAGAGTGGCTTTATCTTAAAGAAAAAGGGGGGGGTGAGGGTTGGCTTAGATTGTGAATGTCATTAAAATTTTTCAACAATTTAATGTTTGAACATTTCAGTGTACCACTGATTGAAATAAAACAGACAAACCAAAACTGGTCCACCTTCACAGATAATTTAAGACATACTGAAATAGACAACATAAAATTCAAGAAATCAAGGAATTCATAAATGGTACTCATGATAAAACAACATAGATATGAAAACTGCAACTCACATTAATTTTCGAGAGAGTAGAAGAATCAGTTGAAATAAATCAAGAAAATGGGCAAAACAGTGAACAGTTACTTTGCATAAGGATTTCCAATACCCGGTCAGCGCTATCTTCAGGAAAATGAGCATGAAGCCAAAGAAAGCCGATCAGCA
>NW_022438883.1:0-11699 GCF_009761245.1 Sapajus apella
CCCCACAGGCTCCAGCCTGGAACAGGCACTCCCAAGATTACAATTAAAGAGACCCACAGAGGGGCCTGGGGACAGGAACAGCAGCAGGGCCGGTGTAGACAGTGTGAGGAAATCCAGTTAGAGGAGGAAGGATACAGGTGTGAAACCCGAATATCTGAGACAGGTGTCAGTTAATTTAGAAAGTTTATTTTGCCAAGATTGAGGACATGTGCCCATGACACAGCCTCAGGGGGTCCTGACAGCATGTGGCCAAGGTGGTCAGAGCACAGTTTGGTTTGACACATTTTAGAAGACATGAGACATCAATCAGCATATGTAAAATGAACACTGGCTTGGTCTGGAGAGGCAGGACAACTGGAAGCAAAGATGGGACAACTCAAAGTGGGGAGGGGGGTTCCAGGTCATGGGTAAATAAGAGACAAATTATTGCATTATTCCGAGATCCTGATTATGGAGGCAACCAGATATGCGTTTATCTCACTGAGCAGAGGGGCGACTTTGAATAGATTGGGAGGCAGGTTTGCCCTAAGCAGTTCCCAGCTGGACTTTTCCCTTTAACTTGGTGATTTTAGGGCCCCAGGATTTATTTTCCTTTCATGCAGGAATGCAGGCGATATTCTTGGTGTTCTATAGGACCCCCACATTCAGCACCTCCCAGTGACCCCCAGTGCTCTCATGGGGTCTCCATCTCATACCTTGTGAGAGGGAAAGAACAGCACCACATTCAGAAGAGTTGGATGGAGGCATATGGGCCTTGGGTTATCCCAAACCCTGACAGGTATTTCTGCAGGGTCAGTGCCTTCATGGGTTGCTGGGTAAAAGGCTGAGAGGCACAGTTTTGATGCTGCTGCCTGTGCAGGCATGGGCAGCACTACCTTTCACTCTCAAGAGTGTCCAAGATGGATGCTACATTTTTTGGTCACTCTGTGCTGTGCTTTATGTCTCATGGAAACAGTTCTCTTTTCAAAATGACAAATTCATTGGAAACTCAATGGTAGAGTCACCGACTTATCTGTTCCTTTCAACTCTTTGGTTTTGTTTGATTTTACTGGTTTCCTTTCATTTTCACAACAGTAATAAAGTGTGTTTCACCTGCCATACAAAGCTATTGGGGGCTTCAGCTGGAGGCAAAACTACAGAACTTCAGTCAGATCAGAGGGCTGAGGGGAGATGACGGATCATGCAGAGAGGGTCCAGTGTAGGTAGTGGATGCTGTGGACCTAGGAAAACAGGCCTCAGTCACGTTGGCTCCAGGGACAGCAAAGTGGGCTTTACAGAATCTCCCTACAGCACCACACTCTGTCCCAGCCTCCCACATGGCTATCCATCCACAGTCAGCTGCTCTGCCATGGGTCTGCACAGGGGCCTGGTGTTTCCCCTCCACACTTTTGATCAAGCTGTTCTCCCCTGGGAACTACTTTGCCTCCTGTCTCCTTCTGTTGAAACTTAACCACTCTATAGAGAAACATCTAAAACTCCCTTTTACTCTTCTAAACTTCCAAAGACTCCATCCACAGCCCACTCCTTTGCCGTGAGTTCCTCCATGACAACATAGATGAGCCTGAAGGACTCTATGCTTAGTGAAATAAGCCAGGCCCAGAAGGACAAATTCCACGCATCTCACTCATGTCTAGAATCTAAAACACACACATCGAGGCAGGGGATACAAAGGCAGATCAGAGGCCGGGGCTAGGAGGACTGAGGAGATTTTGGTCAAAGAGTATAAAGTTTTAGTTAGACAGGAGGAATAAATTTTTGAGATCTATTGCACAGCCTGGGGACTGTAGTTAATAATAATATATTGTATACTTTGAAATTGCTAAGAAAGTAAATTTCTAATGTTCTCAGCATTTGATGTGGATGTTGGCCTTAGTCCACCAAGACGCCAGTTCAGTTTGGTATGAATAATTTTAAAATATCCTCACAAAAGGAAGTCCAAGACCAAATGGCTTCAGTGATACATTCTACCATAAATTGAGGGAGGAAACAACATCAGTCTTCCAGGGATGTTTTAGTAAGGGAGTGGAGACTCTTCCCATTCATTCTATAAGGATAGATAACTTTTTACCCAACACATGACAGGGATATTACAAGAAGGGAAATAGGCCATGAGAGAGACCATTCATGAGAGAGGCCATTCTCTCTCATGAATATAGACACAAAAATCTTTAACAGCAAAATATTAGCTAATTGACTATAGTGATATATAAAAAGAATATTACACAACAAAAGTTATATTAATTCAATGAATGTTACAGTGGTTTAACATTAAAAAACCAACCTGTGTAAATGTTTTAAGCATACCCAGATTTGTGTGAATCAGGTGTGTTAGACATAAACACATAAGTGCCTGTCCTGGGGGAAGATGTTTGTATACTCACAGATTCCCTAGAAACAAAAGTAAGGCACACCATGCATGGCCACATAGGGACATAGCAGGGTCCTCTAGGAGGCAGAGGGAGCTGGGAAACTTGGGTTGAGCCTGAATTGTGGTTTCTGTGGGGAGGGATGGGCAAGGCCAGGCAAGAAGGCTTAGGACTAGCCAGTTTGAGTAATTTTCATGGGTTCTGGGACATAGGGGAAGTTCCTTGCTGTTGGTACCTGCCCTTGGTACCAAGGGGAGGTGGACAGGGTCCAGAGAATGGGAGCCCAGTAAGGAGGTGGCTGGTATGTGGGTTTTGGGTTGGTTGGTCTGTAGAGGAAGGGTGAGCTTGAGATCATCTGTGACTGTCTCTAAGAATGAGCCAGCCTGGGAAGGGCAGTCCTTCCAGGGGTCAGCAAGGCCCCAGTGTGTCCAGGCACCAATATACAGAAAACAAAAAGGTATGATTAACACAGTAAATCAAAATATGAGCAGTAGAATGGGGAAAACATGATCCTCTCAAAAGACGCAGAAATGCCATTTAGTGACATTCAACACCCATTCACAATCAAGCTTATAGCAAGCAAGGGATGGAAAACAACTTCTGTTTTCCATTGTCCATGCTTTTTTTTACACTTGAGATTTTCCTTAATAAATGTTTAAAATTGTTCATGTATCTAGAATAAGTCTAATAAAGATGTGCAAAGAGCCTATGCCACAAAACATTGCTAAGAGAAATGACAGAAGTTAAATGGAGGGATATACCATTTTCATGGGGTTGGATACTCCACATTGTAAGACTGTCTGGTTTGTAGGTCCAATGCAGCTGCAATCAAAATCCCTGCAGAACTTTTGTAGAAATTGCTGATTCTGAAAATTATGTAAAAATACAAATAGCCAGGTATAGTCAAGATGATCTTAAAAAAATATAAGTTACAAGATAGTAAGATTTATTTTTAAAACCTAGCAATTAAGAGAGTTGGTATGGCCACAGAGATAGGCAATGGAGAAAATAGAAAAAAGAGTCCAGGAACACATATTCTATTTTATAGAACAAAGTATTGCCTGACTGAACAAAATAAAAGAAAGAGAAAGAAAAGAGATTCAAAACACAACCAGTTTGAAACCAAACAAGTTAGAAATAATAGTGACCATAGCCAAGAATTTTTTGAGCACCATGCCAGACACTGTCATGTCATCCGTTCCCCCAGTCATTACTATCCTCGCTTAACAGACGTGTGCCAGAGGCACAGAAAGTTAGGTGAGAGAGAGCAGTTTTCAGGTCACAGAGCTGTCAGTGGTGGAGCAGCAGTTCACAGCTAGGTAGTATGACCAGAGAGCTAACGGTCAACTATTTCAGATACTGACAAGTGCTATGAAGAAAACAAAATATTCTACTTCAGGAGCGTTTACTTAAAAAAAAGAAAGAAAGAAAGAAAGAAAAGAAAACGGGGTCATTCATGTGTTAGGAAGAGGCCGGTGAGGGAACCTCTGGAGAACTGTACATCAAGAGCATCCCCAAGGGTGACACATTAAGATCAACATCCAGTGAGACTGAGAGCAGCAGACAGACCCAGAGCAAGACAGGAGATGCGCACAGGTCAGACCAGCCTAAAGGAAAGTGTTGAGCTAGCCACAATTCTCACCCTCTGCTGGCTCCCAGCTGCTGCTTCAGGGCACCTGATGGCTGGGCACAGCAGGGAGGAGAGGGAGCAGAGGGAAATGAAGGATCTTATGAGGCTGACACCCTTGGGTCTTTTGAGTTGCCCAACGAAATGTTGGTCTTCCTCCCACCAAAGACTCTGTGTATGAGCTCTTCCGAGACCCCACCTCCCACACACCAGCCCCACAAGGTGGGGGGCCTTGGGCTGGTAAACCTGGACTCTTGGACCACTGGCCCCAAAGATTTGCTCAATTATGCCTGTAACATTTACCAAGAAATTCTACCCATGTGTATCATATTTAAAAGCCAGCTTCGTTATGTGCTATATTTTTTTTTTTGTAGATTCTTATTTCTGTGGCTGTGGTAAATGGTAGGTTCAAGCTCTCTTTCAAGATGTCTTAAGCCCAGCCAGTATCTACAGTAGCCACATAGCTCTCGGGAAGCACTGCCCATGTCCCTCCATGGACTCTTCTTTCACTCCACCATCCAGGCAGCTCCAGTCACTCTCTCACACTCAGACCTCCCTAAGCAAGGGTCAGGGAACAGTTCCTGTGACCCCTCCTAATTCCTGAAGCCCCTCCATCGGCCTGAGAGTGTGTGGGATGCACACTGCCTGTGACCTCTGCTCAGGAAGTCCAGGTTCTACAAGTCTCACCTGTATTGCACTAATTCTGACATGTCACATCTTTGTTTTTGTTTTTTTTTTTTTTTCAAAATGTGTTAACATTTTCACTGGGCTTCTTATTTAACGCCTAAGATTATTACCTCATTTCTGTGTGTGTTTTCTAGTTATTTTCTTTATTAATTAACTCCTAGCTTAATTAGAACCTAGTCAGATTTCAGTGCTCTAAAATATTTTGGGACTTGATTTATGGCCCAGTGTGTGATCAATTTTGGTACCTGTTCTGTGTGTACTCAGAGAAAATATGTTTTGTGGTAGTTGGGTGCAATTTTCTGTGTATGTCCACAGATCAAGACACCACTCAAATTTTTCAAATTTTATATACCCTTACTGATATTTTTGTTACTTTGCTCTAAAATAACTAAGACATGTGTGCTAAAATCTCACACTATTATTGCAAACTTGTCTATTTCCACCATTTTTTTTCTTGAGATGGAGTTTCACTCTGTTGCCCAGGCTGGAGTGAAGGGGCATGATCTTGGCTCACTGCAACCTCTGCCTCGCAGTTTAAAGTGATTCCCTTGCCACAGCCTCCTGAGTAGCTGGAATTACAGTTGTGAGCCACCATGCCAGGCCTAATTTTTGTGTTTTTAGTAGAGATGAGGTTTCACCATGTTGGTCAGGCTGGTCTCAAATGCCTGACCTCAAGTGATCCGCCCACCTTGGTTCTGGTATTAGGGAGTGAGCCCCAGTGCCTGGCCTATTTCAACTTTTAGTTCTGTCAAGTTCCCCTTTGTATATTTGAGGCTATATATGTGTGTGTGTGTGTGTGTGTGTGTGTGTGTACATATATATATATTTGTTATATATTCTTGGTGGGTTGATTCTTTTATGAAATATGTTTATTTCTAGTTTAGCTTAATGCTTTTATGTCTACTTTGCCTGAATTTAGCATTATTTCAGCACATTTGTTGTTATTGTTGGAAGGCGATGTATTTATTCATACTTTAGTTTTATACCTGTTAATATCCTTAATTTTAAGAGCAATTTTTGTATGCAGTTTATGATTTTTTAAAAAAATTGAGCCTGATATCTTTATCTCTTATTTGATGTATTTAGTGCATTTACATTATATGTATATATATAAAATGTCTGGATCAGTTTGCTAGGGCTAACTTAACATAGTACCACTGACAAAGTGGCTTAAACAGTAGAAATTTATTTTCTCACAAGAAAACAAGTCAGTTGGAATTAGGGCCCACTCTAAGAACCTCATCTTAATTTAATCACCTCAATTACACCCATCACCAATTATAGTCACATTTGAAGATACTGAGGATTAGGGCTTCAACATAGGTTTTCGCTTGTCTACTTTCTTATCTTTCTCTCCCTGCCTTTTATGAGGGCACATAGGAGAGGAATTAAGAAAGTGATATTTGGCCAGACTCAGTGGCTCATATCTGTTTGTAATCCCAGCACTTTGGGAGGCCGAGGAAGGCAAATGACGAGGCTCTGAGTTTGAGACCAGCCTGGCCAACATGGCGAAAACTCCTCTCTACGAAAATACAAAAGTTAGCCAGGTGGTGGTGCAGGCCTGTAATCCCAGCCACTCGGGAATCTGACTTAGAAGAAATGGCTTGAATCCAGCAGGTGGAGGTTGCAGTGACCTGAGATTGTACCACTGCACTCCAACCTGGGCAATAGAGCAAGACTCTAAAAAAAAAAAAAGAAAAGAAAAAGAAAAAAAGAAAGAAAGAAAAAGTGGTATTGACCATTTATTTCTTCTTTCTTTAATAAATTAGTTATTTTCTTTATTCTTTAAGTGGTGACCTGGAAATTACAACCCACATACCTCACTTACTAATATCTCATATAAAGATACATTTTTGCTACTTCCGGGCTTTCATGAGGACTTTATAATGCCTTATTTGCATTAATCCCACCCTCTGCCTTCTTTGCCATTGTTTTTATGCAGTTAGATTCTACACATATCTTAAACCCCATGCAGCCTAACTAACTTGATTTGATACAGTCAACATACAAGTAGATTCATTCACACATTCGTCCTTTCTATTGTTCTTCAGGCCTCTTTGCCTGTCCATCCTCTGGGATCATTTTCCTTCTGCCTCTGCTTGTAGAATTCCTTTTAGGGTTTTGTATTTTGTTCCAGTTCATTTTTCAACTTTTGTGGTTTTGTTTTGTTTAGGTACAAATTTTCTGACAGAAAATACTCTAAAAGCTTTTCTTTGCATGAATTCATCTTTATTTGCCTTCATTTTAAATTATATTTCTGTTGGAACTATAATTCTATGTGGGTAGTAATTTTATTCTAAGACTTTAAAGGTGTCATTTGCCTTCATTTTAAATTATATTTCTGTTGGAACTATAATTCTATGTGGGTAGTAATTTTATTCTAAGACTTTAAAGGTGTCATTTTGGTTTTCATCATTGTGTGTGTCTGTGTGTGTGTGTGTGTGTGTGTGTGTGTGTTGAAAAGCCTGCTGTTAGTCTTCTCGTTGCACTTTTTTTTTTGAAACAGTCTTGCACTGTAGTCCAGGCTAAAGTGTAGTGGCATGATCTTGGCTCACTGCAATCTCTGACTCCCAGGTTCAAGCAATCTCCTGTGTCAGCCTCCCGAGTAGCTGGGACTACAGGCATGTATCACCATGCCCAGTTAATTTTTTTGGATTTTTATTAGAGATGGAGTTTCACCATGTTAGCCAAGATGGTTTCGATCTCCTGACCTCGTGTTCTGCCCACCTCAGTATCCTAAAGCACTGGGATTACAAGTGTGAGCCACCTCGCCCGGGCCTCTTATTGCACTTTTTAATGTAATTTATCTTTTCTTCTGGATACTGTTAAAACTTTTTGTTTTTATTATCAGCTATAATGCTATGGTGAGCCTAACTTGGACTTCTTTGAAATCATCTTGCTATTGGTTAACAGTGTTTCTTAATCTGTGATTTGATGTCTTTCATCACTGTAAAAAATTGCTCCACACATATTTTTTCTCTCTCTTTCTTCTTTCTTTCTTACTTCCTTTCTTAATTGAGACAGGGTCTCACTCTTTTGCCCAGGCTGGAAATGGTGACACATTCTTGGACTTTGAATTCATCTTGCTATTGGTTAATAGAGTTTCTTAATCTGTGATTTGATGTCTTTCATCACTTTAAAAAATTGCTCCACCCATATTTTCTCTCTCCCTTTCTTTCTCTCTCTCTTTCTCCCTCCCTCCCTCCCTCCCTCCTTCTCTCTCTCTCTTTCTTCCCTTTCTTAATTCAGACAGGGTCTCACTCTTTTGCCCAGGCTAGAGAGCAGTGACACAATTTTGGCTCACTGCAGTCTCAGCCTCCTGTGCTTCAGTGATCCTCCTGCCTCAGTCTCCCAAGTAGCTGGAGCCACAAGTGCTCACCACTTCACCTGGCTAATTTTTTAATTTTTTGTAGAGATGGGGTCTCTCTGTTTTGCCCAGGCTGGTCTCAAACTCCTGGCCTCAAGTGATCCTCATGCCTTGGCCTCCCAAAGTGCTGAGCCTATATGCATGGGCCATGAGGCCTGGCTTCCACCACCCCTGGGCTTCCATCTATGTTTCTTCAAGTATTGTTTCCATTCCATTCTCTCCTGCCCCTCTACTTTTGGGACTCCAGTAATATTGAAGTGAGACCTCACTATGCCTGATGATGCTCCTCACCCTCCCTTCCACGGTTTGCATTCTTTTTTCTCTGTGTTCCAGCCTTGGTTTTGTCTGTTGACTTTTTACTCGGTTAACTATCTGCATCTAAACTATTGCTAAACCCATCAACTGAGTTGTTGATTTAGTATTTGATACTTTCAGTTCTAGAGTTTCATTTTATTCTTTTCAAAGATTACAGGTGTCTGGTGAAATTTTCCATCTTGGTTTTTTCTGTGAAACATAGTGAGAACAGTTAATTTAAAGCTCATGAATGGCAGTGCCAACCTGGATATCCTTTAAAGTTTGTTTCTTTTTTTTCCTTTTTAATTTGGTCATTTTATTCTGTCCCTAGAATGCGTTGTAATTTTTTCTTGAATGGCAGACAAATGATGAAAATAATCTGAAGTTGTGGCTAATACTTTCTTCCTCTAGAGAAGATTTACCTTTCCTTACGTGTGGCAGCTAGATGAGCAACTTGTTGCCTTAAGCCAGTCTGTGGCTGATGCGTGTGAAACTGTGACTAATGTGCATGAACCTGTGGCTGATCTGCGTGAAGCTGGATTCAGTCTCTGTGAGAACTGTCTATTTCTGATTAATAATTACTCCTAGTGTGTAGCTTTCCTGGGTCCCTAGCTGGAGGTCAGGATGTTTTTGAGGTCTCTAAAACCAGCTTTTCTTTCCCAGTCTGTGAGATGATGAGAGTCTTCACTCAGCTTCCCAGCCTCTAGGCCCTGTGCCAGGGATGAGTCAGCAAATGGCTGGAAAGGAAAAGCGCCACAGAATGTCCAGCTCAGCCGAGATCATGTCCCTGGGTCACAGACCCTCAAGTCATGGCTGTTTCAGCATCTTTATAATCACTTATAAAACATTTCATTTTTAGCGTTTATCCAACTTCTCTAATTGTTCTCATCATTAAAGCCATTCTCATACAAACTAGTCCACAGTGGCTGAAATTCTTTTACTTTTTGATTTAATTTTGACTTTTAATTTTATGAAACATATACTGAAGTTCAACTATAAACTAAAGTACACTTAAAGATGTGTAGTTTTAGGCAAGAGTGGTGGCTCATGCCTGTACTCTTAGTGCTTTGGGAGGCTGAGGTGGGATGACTGCTTGAAACCAGAAGTTTGAGACCAGCCTAGGCAACACAGCAAGACTCATCTCTACAAAAAATTAAAGAATCACCCACATGTGGTGGCATGCTCCTGTGGTCCTGACTACTCAGGGTCTGAGTCAGGAGGACCTCCAGAGCTCAGGAGAGTCCCTGGCCTCAGGAGTTGGAGGCTGCAGTGAGCCATGACGGCACTGCACACTCCAGCCTGGGCCACAGAGCTAGACCCTGTCTCTTAAAAAGAGAAAAAAAAAAACCTAGTTTCTGTCTCGATCTCTTACACACATTTCTTCCCTACTCCTATATGGAACCATATTTATTAGTTTGCAATTATCCTCTTATAGTCAGTTGATTTTAAAAATCTATAAAACAACCTTGTATATAAATTTTCTCCTTTCTCACACCAGAGGCAGCAGGCTATGTTCTGTTCTGCACCTTGCTTTTCCCCTCATTATCTCCTGAAGATCACTCCAGTGTAGAAGAAACACATGATATACTTTTTACAGTTGTCTGGTACTCTGTTATGTGGATACGTTATGGTTTACTCCACCAGTGTAGAGTGACCTTCCAGGTTCTTGTTATAGAGCATTTTGGACCCATACAAAACCTGGAAGCATTATATAATACGCTTCTATGCACTCACCACCTAGTGCTGGCAATTGTCAGCTCATGGTCAACACCATTCCGTCTACACCCTACCCACCTCTCCCTCTCCCCTTCACAACTGGATTATCTAGAAATAAATTTCAGAAATCACATAATTTCCTCAGTAAATACATCAGTGAATTCCTTTAAAATATCAAGAATTTTAAAAAAAAGAATTCTTAACAGAGAAACATCAAAAATGACATCTCCTGGACATTTATGTGACGACTACTGCTTTCATTTTCATGCCAAAATTATGGGAGTAATTTGAAAATTTAAATGTCCTAGGCAATAATTTTTTTTGAGATAGGGTCTGGCTCTGAGGCCCAGGCTAGAGTGCAGGTGCGTGATCTCAGCTCACTGGAGCCTTGACCTCCTGTGCTTAAGTGATCTTCCCACTTCAGCTTCCTGAGTAGCTGGGACCACAGACATGTATCACCACAGCTGACTAAAAAAATTTTAAATTAAGCCACTAATGTAAAAGAGAATGGCTCTATTTATGCAAGATGGTTTTTCAAATGAAAGAAATAAGTTCAGACATCCTAGTAATTTATTTGAGAAAAATGGGCATTCAAAGGGTATCCCTTAAAATCTGCAAGGATACACAATATGACTGCTGTTAGAAGACTCTTCTCCCTTCTCTACTGTGGGTCTCCAAGCCCCAAGTTAGTCTTGATTTAGGCTGGGTCAAGGGGACCAACACTGAATTGAATGTGAGATCCAAATTTTGATTTTCAATGGAATGGATTTTAGAATATATAAATGAGCCTTTGTTTTACCACCTAAAGTCACTAGAAAACTCTTGCCCTGCATGAGATGTCATGAAGATGTGGAGAATGAATTGTGATGTCTCATTTAAAAACACTCTCTGTACAAAAATAAAAAGTGTTTACTTGTTTGTACATGATCAAAAGTCCCCCCTGAATAATATGATAGAAGGCAATACAGGAGATATCACCAGGCCACGGACATACACAGCCAGAGGTAGAGACAGGAAGCCATGGCAGGCAGAAGGTCATGGTGGATTGAATTCTGGAGGAATTTTGAATGTAGGTAGGCTTAAGCTGTATCTTAGGGAATTAGATATGGCTGAAAAGGAACAGAGGAAGAAGGCAGAGGTAGTGCCAATTGGGAGAAGTGGCTGGAGAAAAAGTGTTGAGTGTGGAAAGCATTGGGTGCATAGGAGGATAAGAGGAGAAGGCTGGTATGGGAGAGGAGTTTGAGATGCCTCACATCCAGTCCTCAAAAGCCAGCATGCCCACATCAGCTGCAATGTGGCCATTCTCTTCCCCCTAGTCTACCTCTCTCTGCCCCGTGTATTACTGTGTCTCCCTCGTGGCCTCCTTACCTACATGTTCCTCAGACTCCTGCCATAGCTGGAAGCTGGACTAGGGAGAGGGCACACACCAAAAGTGCTGTAGCAAAGACACCCAAGGAATTCGAGATTTAGAAGGAACAAACACCTCTGGTGTCTGAGCCATGTGGCAAGGGGATTTCAAGCACATTGGCCACTGAGAAAATGACTTGCTTTCATGGGACATAAAGTCACAGAGTGATCATAAAATGCATCCTCCAATGTGAAATGCTCCTGAGAGTAAAAGCCAGTGCTGCCCATACCTGCA
>NW_022438884.1:0-11669 GCF_009761245.1 Sapajus apella
GGAGAGAAAGTGTGTTCTCCCCTAGAAAGACCCAGCACATCATGATATTGTGCCCAAATCCATGAGAGCAGGGATTGGCAAACTGTTTCTGTAACGGACTAGGGAGGGTGGGAGTAGGTACAGCTCTGTGGGCAGTATGGTCTTCCTTGCAACTACTCAAGTCTGCTATTGTAACATGAAAGCAGCCTTAACTATACAAATGAATGAGCATGGTCATGTCCCAGTAAAACTTGATTTACAAAAACAGGCGGTGGGCCACATTTGGCCACAGTCTGCCAATGCCTGCATTAGAGACTGCTCTAATGCAAGAACCATCTTCTCTTAAATGGGCCCAACTCTCTTGGAACTGTGTCAAAACCTGCAAAGTCCACGATATTATTGACTTTGAGTATCTTTCTCGACAGGAGCCGAGTCCTCCTGGCCTTCGAGGCAGCCAATTTCACTCTCCACTAAAGAAAAATAAAAAAGCATCCCCCAACAAAGACTGTGCATTCAATACCTTAAACCAACTCGAGGTAGAGCTTGTGAAATTTGTGTCCAAGGTACGGAATCTTAAAGGTGCCATGGCAACAGGTGGTGGCAGTAATCTCAAGCTTCGAAGGTCAGAGAGGCCTGCAAATCCACACAATATCACGATCTATGAAATATGGAGAGAAGAAGACTGACTGGATTTGTGTCAAAAAACTAGGAGAGAAGAAAGCTGAGTGTTGACAAACTGTATGCAAACTAATAAAACTATTCTGAAGAACTTCCACATTTGAGACCTTGCTTATTTTCTTTTTTCACGAGAAGGAAAAGTGAATGTGAGACCAGCAGCCACAGCAGTGGTGGTTTTGGTTTTGCCTCTCTCACGTCCTCTAGAGCTGTGGGTGGTGACAGGGGCACTGAAAGCTACATAATAGTACGCGATGACCTTGTGCTTCCGTGCAATGGCAGCGGGTGGAGGACGGAGCTGGGGAAATCTGGGATAAGATGCTGAGGTCAGTCCATAAAAACTCTTGTTTTCTTCTCTATAGTATCTATTTGTGCAAGATGCAGAACTGCTTTTTATCTCTGACACATTACAAAAGACGACTTTAATGACAGTTTTTAGGTGGCAAAATGATTCATTTAGGAGGGGTGTATTCTAGAGTCCGTCTGATTCTCTCAGCACCACAAGAGTCCTTTCGCTTGTTCCATTTCAAAGTTTCCATGTATTGACTCTTCCCTCTACCAAACTAGCAGTTACATTTGTCAATAGCTGGATTAAGAAAAAGGGAGAGGCCAGGCGCAGTGGCTCACACCTATAATCTTAGCACTTTGTGAGGCTGAGGCAGAAGGATTGATTGAGCCCAGGAGTTTGAAACCACCCTGGGCAACATAGTGAGATCCTGTCTCTACCATTTTAAATCAACAACAACAAAAAAAAAAAAAAAAAAAAAAAAGGCGGGGGGGGAGAAAGAATTCATACTCTCTATGCCATTGGAGTTTGGGATACAGATGTGCTAACCAGGGCTCACAGATTAGTTGACATGTTCTTTATACTACTTATTCAAAATATGGGCATTGTCCATGTTGGTGTGGCTGACGGCATCAACGCACATACTTAGGTGCTTGCCTAATGGTGATTTCGATTTTCCTCTCTCCTGCTACATTTTTTATTGATTGGAATTTTGCTGTAAGGAGAGCTGTTCCTTCACCGATTGATTGATGGATTTCAGTATGGTCTGATGAGTGTTAATTTTATTCTAAATAATCTGCTATCTTTGTTATTTATTTATTTTTTTTTTTTTTGAGACGGAGTTTTGCTCGTTACCCAGGCTGGAGTGCAATGGTGCGATCTCGGCTCACCGCAACCTCCGTCTCCTGGGTTCAGGCAGTTCTCCTGCCTCAGCCTCCTGAGTAGCTGGGATTACAGGCACGTGCCACCATGCCCAGCTAATTTTTTGTATTTTTAATAGAGACGGGGTTTCACCATGTTGACCAGGATGGTCTCGATCTCTTGACCTCGTGATCCACCTGCCTCGGCCTCCCAAAGTGCTGGGATTACAGGCTTGAGCCACCGTGCCCAGCCTTATCTTTGTTATTTTTATGGCTCTGTCTTTCCCACCTTTGGCATTAGGAGCTCCTTCGGGTTGGCACGTGTGTTCTGTGAGCAAGCCCCTTCCTCTTTTGAGCAATTCCTTACTTTCTGGCAACCCAAGATGCTCCATGCTCATATGGTTCATTGCCTCCTTCATCTTTGATCAGCCATTTCCCCAAGAGGCCTAGGTTCCCTTTCTTGGAGAATGGTGACCCGCCCTCCTGGAGCCAGGATCATGACTCATCTTAAAATCCTTAATGTAATTCATCTGCAAAATGTCTCTTGCCACATGAACAACAGGCCCACAGGTCCCAGGAATTAGTGCATGGACATCTCTGGGGCCGGTGCCCAGCTGACCAGTGCTGTCACCCTCATAAACATCCAAGTCACCCAGGGCCCGGGGGAGACCAAAACATGAGGCAGGAGGCCTTGGCTTCTGCAGCTGCAGCAGAAGCCAGGAGAGGGAGGTGGGGCAGACAGCAGCCCAGATGCCTGGGGCCACAGGGAAAGAAGGCCCTTACCTAAAGGCACAGGCGCCCCTCAGGGGTCCCAACCCCCAGCCCTGCAGCGTGGGCAGCATCTTCCCAGAGCGGGGAAGGGAAATGTGTCCTCAGGAAGGTATACAGATCAGCCTGGGCAGGTAAGCTGAGCAAGAGGAAAGGGGCCAAAGAGGACTCAGGAGGTGTGTGATGGGGAACGAGGGGTCCAGGGAACAAGGAGAGGCCAGGGCGGAGGAGAGGAGGGCTTGGCCCCACACAGCCAGCCACAGGTCAACTGCTGGGACCCAGGGCTGCCCTAAGGCCACACCTGTGGGAGCAGCTGCACATCCACAGCCCTGGGTGCCAGTTAGTTGCTCCCAGCTTACCAAGAGCTGGGCCAGCAGACGTGCAAAGGGAAAGATCAATCCAAGGCCCCCAGCAGCAGTGACCCCAAGCAGGGTCTGCATGTACCTACAGTTTCCAGGGACTGTTTCAGTGAGAAAATGCTCCCGAGAGCGTCCTGTGCTGCCGGCCCTGTGGCCTAAGGGAAGCTCAGCAAGACCACAGCCCTTCAAGGCCTACCTGTGTCTCCCTGGGTATTCCGTCATTGAGCAGCGTGGCCTCTGGTGAACGAGGTGACAGGCGTGACAGCCCAGGAGCTAGGCCCAAGTCAACTGCCCTCTGTGGCTGGAGGTCTGGGAGACCCACTGCAGGTGCTACCAAGAGGTACCAGAGGGGAGGCTGCACCAAGCCAGGAAGCACAACAGGAGCCCGGGGGCGGGCACTGACAGAGAACCCTGACTCCCCACGCTGCCTCTGAGGATCTGTTCCATGGAGATCTGCACAAACAATGTCCCATGACATGAATGGTGGCACTGTTGGAAATCCACATCGAGGGGGGGAATGGTGAAAAAAAACTACAGGATGCCCATGCCAGGGAGGATTTGGAAATGACAAGCTAGGCCTTCCTACACTTGCTGCATGGAAAGCCGTCAGTGATGACAGGAATGCTGGGCAAGATCTTACACACTTGGAAACACCCGCCATCTCTATGCTGGGAAAAATCTCAACAATAAAGACACCAGGCTGAGTGCAGTGGCTCATGCCTGTAATCCCACCCAGCACTTTGAGAGGTCGAGGAGGGTGAACTGTTTGAGCCTGGAAGTTCAAGTTTGGCCTGTGCAACATAGCAAGAGCCCATCTCAACAAAAATACAAAAATTAGGCAGGGCATGGTGGTTCATGCCTTTAATCCCAGCACTTTGGGAGACCGAGGCAGGTGGATCACTTGAGTTCAGGAGTTCGAGACAAGCCTGGCCAACATGGTAAAACCCCAACTCCACTAAAAATGCAAACATTTCTGGGCATGGTGGTGTGCACCTCTAGTCCCAGCTACGGGGGAGGCTAAGGCAGAAGAATCGCTTCAGCCTGGGAGTCAGAGGTTGCACTGAGCTGAGAAAGTACCACTGCCCTCCAGCCTGGGCAACAGAGTGATACTGTCTCAAAAAAACAAAAACAAAAACAAAAAATTAGCCAGGTATGGTGGTACGTGCCTGTAGTCTCAGCTATTCAGGAGGCTGAGATGGGAGGATTATTTCAGCCTACCAGTTGGAGGCTGCACTGGGCCAAGACTGTGCCACTGTACTCCAGCCTGATTGACAGAGCACAACCTAGTCTCAAAAAGGAAGGAGGGGGGGCAGGCACTGTGGCTCACACCTGTAATCCCAGCACTCTGGAAGGCTGAGGCGGACAGATTACTTGATGTCAGGAGTTAAAGACCAGCCTGGCCAACGTGGTGAAACCCTGTCTCTACTAAAAATAAAAAAAATTAGCCCGGCATGGTAGCACAGGCTAGTCCCAGCTACTTGGGAGGCTAAGGTGGGAGGATCACTTGAACCCAGCAGGCAGTGGTTGCAGTGAGCTGAGATCGCACCACTGCACTCCAGTCTGCGCAACAGAGTAAGACTCTATCTCAAAAAAATATATAGACACCAAACTGGTAGAAATGGTTGCTCTGCAGAAAATCAAACACCACATGTTCTCACTCCTAGGCGGGTGTTGAGCAATGAGAACACATGGACACAGGGAGGGGAGCACTACACACTGGGGTCTGTTGAGGGGAAATAGGGTAGGGACAGTGGGGGAGAGACAGCATGGGGAGTTGGGGAGAGATAGCATGGGGAGAAATGCCAGATATAGGTGAAGGGGAAGAAGGCAGCAAATCACACTGCCATGTGTACCTATGTAACTGTCTTGCGTGTTCTTCAAATGTACCCCAAAACCTAAAATGCAATTAAATAAATAAATAAATAAATAAAAAGAAATGGTTGCTCTGAAGGAGTAGGGGATATTTAGATGAAGACATGTTCACTTTTTACTTAAGAACATTGCGCTCATTAAAAAGAATGCTTTAGAAGTATGGATAAATTTTATATGTACATATTTTGAGACAGGGTATCGCTCTGTTGCCCAGGCTGGAGTGCAGTGGCATGATCAGGGGTCACTGCAGCCTCGACCTCCCAGAGCCCAAGGAATCTCCCGCTAAAGCATCCCAAGTAGCTGGGACTACGAGCGTGTGCTACTGCATTTTTGGGCGAACTTTTATATTTTTTTGTAGAGATGGTGTCATGCCATGTTGCCCAGGCCAGTCTTGAGCTCCTGGGCGCAAGCAATTTGCCCACCTTGGCCTCCCAAAGTACTGGGATAGCAGGTGTGAGCCACTGCACCCAGCCCCAGCCTTGATTTTATAATAAAAAAATCAAGAGTAAGAACATTTTCCCATGCTTGTCTATAAGATGGAGATTTTTAAAAACAATAATAAAAGGAAAAAAAAGGAGAAAACTTTCCCAGAACTATGGAAAGGACCTGTGAGAAAGAAAGGTCATTTGGCTTTTGTCCCAGTTCTATGAAGCCGAGGACACCCCCAGGTGGATTTCCACCCACCTGCCAACATCATCCTTGCTGTTTCTTAAGGATTCATGTACACTCAAGTAGACCAAGACACGTGCAAATCACACCATTACTTCCCATACTTTTGAGCCTCATTTTAATGGGCTGTGCATAGTAACCCAATATGCTCACACATGCACACGAGAATCACATGCAGAAATCAAAGTTTCAAGACAGGACAGTTATTGAATGTGCTTGCACTCTGGTATTTTCTAGTTTGGTTTTCCTTTCTCTTACCTAGCATAACCCAGTAAATTGAATTTACAATGCACTAAGAAGTCACAGCCTGAGGACTGGAAAAAAAGGGAACTAAACAACCTCTTTGAGCCGGGCGCGGTGGCTCACGCCTGTAATCTCAGCACTTTGGGAGGCCAAGGTGGGTGGATCACGAGGTCAAGAGATCTCACGCCTGTAATCCCAGCACTTTGGGAGGCCGAGGCGGGTGGATCACGAGGTCAAGAGATCGAGACCATCCTGGTCAACATGGTGAAACCCTGTCTCTACTAAAAACACAAAAAATCAGCTGGGCATGGTGGCGCGTGCCTGTAATCCCAGCGACTCAGGAGGCTGGGGCAGGAGAATTGCCTGAACCCAGGAGGCGGAGGTTGCGGTGAGCCAAAATCGCACCGTTGCACTCCAGCCTGGGTAACAAGAGCGAAACTCCATCTCAAAAAAAAAAAAAAAAAAAGAGATCTAGACCATACTGGCCAACATAGTGAAACCCCATCTCTACTAAAATATAAAAATTAGCTGGGCGTGGTGGTGCATGTCTGTAGTCCCAGCTACTCAGGAGGCTGAGGCAGGAGAATTGCTTGAACGTGGGAGGTGGAGATTACAGTGAGCCGAGATCACGCCACTGCACTCCAGCCTGGCACCTGGTGACACAGAGAGACTTTGTCTCAAAACAAACAAACAAAAAACAAAAACAAACAAACAAAAAACCCTCTTCGAGCGCTCTGGCACTTCCAGAAAACCACATTTCGCTGCAGCATCCTCGGCATCATTCACCAAGGAGGGAGGCAACTCATCCCCACATCCCCATGTTACACAGGAGACAGAACAGATGGCTCTCCATGGGCTGCCCCATGAAGTCGGTAGGAGCACTCAGATCTCCCAAACTTCATGCGATTTCCACTCAATCACGTTGCCTTTCCAGGAGGCTTTCAGTCATTGCTAAGCCGTTTCCATGAAGCCACACTCAAGTTTTAAGTGAGAATCTATTACAAAATGGAAACTTTTTTTTTTTGGAAACTATACTGCTACAGAAAAAGGACTGTCAAGAGTCTGCTCCCGGTGCAGCAGGCGGGAAGAAAAGCCTACAACATGCAGACTACAGGGTCCTGCTTTTGAAAAGCGAATTGGTGGGGGCCCTGGGGGCCACTAGAACTGTCATTGAACAGTCATTTGCTGCTCTCCAATCAGGAAACTTCAGCAGCTGCAGAGAACATCATGAGTCAGAAGTGGATCCCTGAGTAACGACCCTCCGGGCCATAAAGATGGTCTTTGGATGAGAGGGCCAGGGCCTTCCAGACATCGAGTGTCCTGCATGGAATCACTGACTGGCCAATGGCAGGGCCCATAAGGAAGCCCGGGACTTTCAAGGACGGCCCCGCACTATTCTAAAAATGTTTCCATCACCAATACCCGCTTGAATGGGCCCATGCCTGTAGGGAAGGCTTCATCAACTCACACCAATTCCAAAGGAAGAAACCTAGGCTCAAGGTCTCCCCAGTGAAGACAGGCAGCCCCCCTGAAAACCACACTGCAGACTAGAGTGCGCGGTCCTCCACTGCACAGACCCCAAGGCCGCTCCTCAGGATCCCAGAACAGGGCGCTCAGTGACAAGCGCTGAAGGGGGCAGGGACGGGCGCTGGGAGATCCTGCCCCTGAAGGAAAAGTCCTCTCAGGAATCAAACCACATTCCCAATCTGGTGAACCACGCTCACTAAAATAAACTCCAGGCCAATCAGCTACGCCTTCAACTCCAAAGGAATCTGAGGAGTAGGGACATTAGTTACACACTGTAACGAAGGCAGTTAGGGAGCGCTTTTGAGATGACGAAAACCAAGGAAAAAAGGATGGAGATGAACAAAAATGACTTCATTAAGCCAGAGGCAGGCGAAGCCACACGACTTAAAGTGCAACAATAAGAACTCAGGTTCCCGGGAGAGGGACATGGGCTGAGGGTAACTTGGTGCCTGCAGGCAAATTCCTTAACTTCCCCGCCCTCCTGGCACTTCAGGCCGACACAGGCTCTGGTACTGGGGCCGCGGTGGTATCAGAAGGCTGCTCTCCTTCAGGCACGCCTTGCTGTCCATGCAGGGATGCAGGTGGGCAGTCGCTCACGTAGGAGACTTTCTTTTTTTTTTTTTTTTTTTTTTTTTTTTTTTAGGAGACGGAGTTTCGCTCTTGTTACCCAGGCTGGAGTGCAATGGCGCGATCACCGCAACCTCCGCCTCCTGGGTTCAAGCAATTCTCCTGCCTCAGCCTCCTGAGTAGCTGGGACTACAGGCACGCGCCACCATGCCCAGCTAATTTTTTGTAGTTTTAGTAGAGACGGGGTTTCACCATGTTGACCAGGATGGTCTCGATCTCTTGACCTCGTGATCCACCCGCCTTGGCCTCCCAAAGTGCTGGGATTACAGGCTTGAGCCACCGCGCCCGGCAACGTAGGAGACTTTCTAAGGCTTCCACTGCCCACTGGCTGCACGGGCATCCTTCGACCAAGACCGACGCTTGGTGACCACTATCCCCATCCTTCTTCAACATAGGTCACCGGTGGGGGAAGCGAGGGGCAGGAAGGAAACGATGCCCACAGTTGTAATTTTATTTCTGGAAAACCGTTTCCTAGCCCTGGCTTTCAGATTCCTACTTGAAGTCAGCTTCCCCATTCCAGGCTCCCCCGAGGTACTACCTCACCCGGCTTAGAATGCTGCTGTCAGCCCTCCCTCCCTCCGAGCAGCAGCCTCGCGTTCCTGGGAACAGGGGCACAGGAGGCAAGCCAGGCCCCAGGGACATGCATTTACACGACCCAGGAGTTTCTCCAGCGGCGGCCCAGGACCCCCTCGCCCTCGTCTCCCAAGGAGGGTCCTGGGGCGGCGTCCGGGAGCCTGCATTTTTAATCAGCGATTGGGAAACACACTCAGGTTGGAGAACCTCTGCCAGAGACCTCGAGAGTCTCCTGTGGGGATCAGCCGGGCGGAGAAGGAGGCGAGTCTCTCTCTGAGCGGGTACACTGAGGCTCCAGGGGGAGGACACCCATCGGCGGGGCCCAGGGCACGGCATTTTGAGCAGCGCTTTCCTCCGGCGATCCGATGAGACAAGGACCCGAGGGGCGCTGCTCCAGGGCCTTTGACTCTCGGGGGTAAAGTGACGCTGGGGGACGGAGGAGGTGGGCGGCGGCCCAGGCCCAGGGCAGGCAGGGTCGGAGCCCAGAGCGGGACTGCGGAGCCCAGTCCGGGCGGGCTGCAGGCAGAGCAGGCCCTGTCAGCAGGGCTGGGCCCGGGGCCGGGACGGTGACCGGTCCGAGCCGTCCCCTTGGCGCGCCGGGCTCACCTCGTCCTCCTTGTGGTTGCGGATGCCATGGGCCAAGCCCTGCAGGTTCTTGTCGAACACGCGGTCGATGATTTCCCTTCACCGTCCTGAGGACCATCGCGGCTGCCCACAGGCTTCTGCCCCGGGAGGCCCGCGGCCGGTCGCTGTGAGCCGGCCCGAGGGCCGCGCCGGGGTCCGAGGACCGCCGCAGAAGCGGCGACCAGCTCCGCAGACGCCGCGATACCACTCAGGGCCACTTACAAATGGCCACCATGATGGCGGCAGGTCAGCTGACGGCGAACGCCCAGTCCCAGCCGAGCCGGCCCCGGAAGCCCCGCCTCCCAGTAAGGCCCGCCCCCCACCTCCGGGACACCGAGTTTCCCTGACGACGACAGGTAGCCCAATGGAAATACGGACACCGCCTTCTCCGGCGCGTGGCCCCGCCTTTTCCGGCCCAGAACTGTGCGCTCTGATTGGTCAGTTGCCTCTGCAGCTCCACCCTTTTCCTCGCGCTGGGTTCTGGCCACGCCCCTTAGGGGACAGGTTCTGACCCTCCCATCAGCCCACAGCAGGGGACTTGGCTGGGTGTGGGCGGAGCCTGAGGTGGGCTAGGCGCCCACGTGGAGTTTAGCGGGCAAGTTTCAGGTGAAGAACAGAGCTCCGCCTTTTCTGAATGTAAAAGCAGAGGCTGCCCGAGAGCCTCCCAACCCAACGCCAGAGCGCGGGGAACGGATCCTGTGGTTCCTGCAGCCTCAAAAAATCTTGTGAAATGGACAGGACAGGGAGTAACATGCCCACAGAAAGAAAATGAGGCAAGAGGCAGGACTTCAACATAATCATTCAGTAAACATTTGTCGAGGGCTTGTTGCGTGCCAGGCATGGTAAGGGGTGCTGGGCATTCAGCAGCGAACGAGATATACCGAGTCCCTGCCCTCCGAGATACATCAAGATTGTGAAAAACTTTGGAGGCTGAGGCAGGAGGATCACTTGAACTCAGGAGTTCAAGACGAGCCGAGCAACATGGTGAGACCACAGCTCTACACACACACATTAGCCAGTCATGACGGTGTACGCCTGTAGCTCCAGCTACACCTGAGTCTGAGGCAGGAGGATCGCTCGAGCCCAGGAGGTCAAGGCTGCAGAGAGCTATGATACTGCCACTGCACTTCAGCCTAAGTAACAGAGCAAGATTCTTTTGGTTTTTTGTGCAGACGGAGTCTCACTCTATTGCCCAGGCTGGAGTGCAGTAGCATAGTCTGCAGCCTCCACCTCCTGAGTTCAAGCGATTCTCCTGCCTCCTGCCTCAGCCTTCGGAGTAGCTGGGACTACGGGCACGTGCCACCACGCCTGGCTAATTTTTGTATTTTTAGTAGAGGTGGGTTTTCACTGTGTTGGCCAGGCTGCTATCGAACTCCTGACCTCAGGTGATCTGCCCGCCTCAGCCCCCTAAAGTGCTGGGATTACAGGCGTGAGCCACCACATGCGCCTGGCCACACTCTCATATTTTCAAAGGAAACCGGAAACGTGGAGTTTTAAAGTGAAATGCCTCCCAACATTTAAATACCTGTACTGACAATTTTTAGAAACAATGTAGGTCAAACAAAACACATAGGTGGCTCTGAGTTTGTAGGTAGCCTGTGGTTTAATATCTTTTTTTTTTTTTGAGACGGAGTTTTGCTCTTGTTACCCAGGCTGGAGTGCAATGGCGCGATCTCGGCTCACCGCAACCTCCGCCTCCTGGGTTCAGTCAATTCTCCTGCCTCAGCCTCCTGAGAAGCTGGGATTACAGGCACGCACAACCATGCCCAGCTAATTTTTTGTAGTTTTCGTAGAGACGGGGTTTCACCATGTTGACCAGGATGGTCTCGATCTCTTGACCTCGTGATCCACCCGCCTTGGCCTCCCAAAGTGCTGGGATTACAGGCGTGAGCCACCGTGCCCGGCCCGGTTTAATATCTTTCTTTCCCATTCAATTCACCTCCATGGGGCACATGCCATCTCCCCGATCATTACAATGTCTGGATCAAACAAATGAAAAACAGAAATGATGGCCTCTCCCAGCAAAGCTCCAGGGTTGGAAAGAGTGCCCTGGCAGGGAATTGGCACCCATTATGCCCATCCTCTCTCTCTTACTTGCCTGCTGGAAATGTCCCCATCTCCCTTTGAGTCCTCCTCCAGGGCTACCCCTGTGAGCCTCATTATCCTCTGTCCTGAAATCATCACAATGGCCAGAGTGGCCTCAGCTCAGGGCCTCTGTGACATCACCAAGGGCCTGGCACCAGGTGCCCAGTATTCCAGTTGCGAGGGCAAGCAAACCCATCATGAGCAACTCCCTTCCCCATCTCTGCTCACCATGTGGACGCTGAAATGGTTCCTGGTCCTGCTTCTGTGCCTCATCTACAGCTATGCCTTTATGTTCTCTCCTCTGAGCGAGAAAACTAGCGAACCCCAGGGGAAGGTGCCATGTGGAGGGCACTTTCGGATTCGGCAGAGTCCAGCAGAGCACACCCAAGGCTGGCTTGGGAACAAATGGCTCTGGCTTTTGTTTGTTGTTGTGCCGTACGTGATACTGAAGTGTCGAGGAGACAGTGGCAAGAAGAAGGTAAGGATGGCTCCATTTTTTTACACCACATTGATTCAATCTCA
>NW_022438885.1:0-11669 GCF_009761245.1 Sapajus apella
GGAGAGAAAGTGTGTTCTCCCCTAGAAAGACCCAGCACATCATGATATTGTGCCCAAATCCATGAGAGCAGGGATTGGCAAACTGTTTCTGTAACGGACTAGGGAGGGTGGGAGTAGGTACAGCTCTGTGGGCAGTATGGTCTTCCTTGCAACTACTCAAGTCTGCTATTGTAACATGAAAGCAGCCTTAACTATACAAATGAATGAGCATGGTCATGTCCCAGTAAAACTTGATTTACAAAAACAGGCGGTGGGCCACATTTGGCCACAGTCTGCCAATGCCTGCATTAGAGACTGCTCTAATGCAAGAACCATCTTCTCTTAAATGGGCCCAACTCTCTTGGAACTGTGTCAAAACCTGCAAAGTCCACGATATTATTGACTTTGAGTATCTTTCTCGACAGGAGCCGAGTCCTCCTGGCCTTCGAGGCAGCCAATTTCACTCTCCACTAAAGAAAAATAAAAAAGCATCCCCCAACAAAGACTGTGCATTCAATACCTTAAACCAACTCGAGGTAGAGCTTGTGAAATTTGTGTCCAAGGTACGGAATCTTAAAGGTGCCATGGCAACAGGTGGTGGCAGTAATCTCAAGCTTCGAAGGTCAGAGAGGCCTGCAAATCCACACAATATCACGATCTATGAAATATGGAGAGAAGAAGACTGACTGGATTTGTGTCAAAAAACTAGGAGAGAAGAAAGCTGAGTGTTGACAAACTGTATGCAAACTAATAAAACTATTCTGAAGAACTTCCACATTTGAGACCTTGCTTATTTTCTTTTTTCACGAGAAGGAAAAGTGAATGTGAGACCAGCAGCCACAGCAGTGGTGGTTTTGGTTTTGCCTCTCTCACGTCCTCTAGAGCTGTGGGTGGTGACAGGGGCACTGAAAGCTACATAATAGTACGCGATGACCTTGTGCTTCCGTGCAATGGCAGCGGGTGGAGGACGGAGCTGGGGAAATCTGGGATAAGATGCTGAGGTCAGTCCATAAAAACTCTTGTTTTCTTCTCTATAGTATCTATTTGTGCAAGATGCAGAACTGCTTTTTATCTCTGACACATTACAAAAGACGACTTTAATGACAGTTTTTAGGTGGCAAAATGATTCATTTAGGAGGGGTGTATTCTAGAGTCCGTCTGATTCTCTCAGCACCACAAGAGTCCTTTCGCTTGTTCCATTTCAAAGTTTCCATGTATTGACTCTTCCCTCTACCAAACTAGCAGTTACATTTGTCAATAGCTGGATTAAGAAAAAGGGAGAGGCCAGGCGCAGTGGCTCACACCTATAATCTTAGCACTTTGTGAGGCTGAGGCAGAAGGATTGATTGAGCCCAGGAGTTTGAAACCACCCTGGGCAACATAGTGAGATCCTGTCTCTACCATTTTAAATCAACAACAACAAAAAAAAAAAAAAAAAAAAAAAAGGCGGGGGGGGAGAAAGAATTCATACTCTCTATGCCATTGGAGTTTGGGATACAGATGTGCTAACCAGGGCTCACAGATTAGTTGACATGTTCTTTATACTACTTATTCAAAATATGGGCATTGTCCATGTTGGTGTGGCTGACGGCATCAACGCACATACTTAGGTGCTTGCCTAATGGTGATTTCGATTTTCCTCTCTCCTGCTACATTTTTTATTGATTGGAATTTTGCTGTAAGGAGAGCTGTTCCTTCACCGATTGATTGATGGATTTCAGTATGGTCTGATGAGTGTTAATTTTATTCTAAATAATCTGCTATCTTTGTTATTTATTTATTTTTTTTTTTTTTGAGACGGAGTTTTGCTCGTTACCCAGGCTGGAGTGCAATGGTGCGATCTCGGCTCACCGCAACCTCCGTCTCCTGGGTTCAGGCAGTTCTCCTGCCTCAGCCTCCTGAGTAGCTGGGATTACAGGCACGTGCCACCATGCCCAGCTAATTTTTTGTATTTTTAATAGAGACGGGGTTTCACCATGTTGACCAGGATGGTCTCGATCTCTTGACCTCGTGATCCACCTGCCTCGGCCTCCCAAAGTGCTGGGATTACAGGCTTGAGCCACCGTGCCCAGCCTTATCTTTGTTATTTTTATGGCTCTGTCTTTCCCACCTTTGGCATTAGGAGCTCCTTCGGGTTGGCACGTGTGTTCTGTGAGCAAGCCCCTTCCTCTTTTGAGCAATTCCTTACTTTCTGGCAACCCAAGATGCTCCATGCTCATATGGTTCATTGCCTCCTTCATCTTTGATCAGCCATTTCCCCAAGAGGCCTAGGTTCCCTTTCTTGGAGAATGGTGACCCGCCCTCCTGGAGCCAGGATCATGACTCATCTTAAAATCCTTAATGTAATTCATCTGCAAAATGTCTCTTGCCACATGAACAACAGGCCCACAGGTCCCAGGAATTAGTGCATGGACATCTCTGGGGCCGGTGCCCAGCTGACCAGTGCTGTCACCCTCATAAACATCCAAGTCACCCAGGGCCCGGGGGAGACCAAAACATGAGGCAGGAGGCCTTGGCTTCTGCAGCTGCAGCAGAAGCCAGGAGAGGGAGGTGGGGCAGACAGCAGCCCAGATGCCTGGGGCCACAGGGAAAGAAGGCCCTTACCTAAAGGCACAGGCGCCCCTCAGGGGTCCCAACCCCCAGCCCTGCAGCGTGGGCAGCATCTTCCCAGAGCGGGGAAGGGAAATGTGTCCTCAGGAAGGTATACAGATCAGCCTGGGCAGGTAAGCTGAGCAAGAGGAAAGGGGCCAAAGAGGACTCAGGAGGTGTGTGATGGGGAACGAGGGGTCCAGGGAACAAGGAGAGGCCAGGGCGGAGGAGAGGAGGGCTTGGCCCCACACAGCCAGCCACAGGTCAACTGCTGGGACCCAGGGCTGCCCTAAGGCCACACCTGTGGGAGCAGCTGCACATCCACAGCCCTGGGTGCCAGTTAGTTGCTCCCAGCTTACCAAGAGCTGGGCCAGCAGACGTGCAAAGGGAAAGATCAATCCAAGGCCCCCAGCAGCAGTGACCCCAAGCAGGGTCTGCATGTACCTACAGTTTCCAGGGACTGTTTCAGTGAGAAAATGCTCCCGAGAGCGTCCTGTGCTGCCGGCCCTGTGGCCTAAGGGAAGCTCAGCAAGACCACAGCCCTTCAAGGCCTACCTGTGTCTCCCTGGGTATTCCGTCATTGAGCAGCGTGGCCTCTGGTGAACGAGGTGACAGGCGTGACAGCCCAGGAGCTAGGCCCAAGTCAACTGCCCTCTGTGGCTGGAGGTCTGGGAGACCCACTGCAGGTGCTACCAAGAGGTACCAGAGGGGAGGCTGCACCAAGCCAGGAAGCACAACAGGAGCCCGGGGGCGGGCACTGACAGAGAACCCTGACTCCCCACGCTGCCTCTGAGGATCTGTTCCATGGAGATCTGCACAAACAATGTCCCATGACATGAATGGTGGCACTGTTGGAAATCCACATCGAGGGGGGGAATGGTGAAAAAAAACTACAGGATGCCCATGCCAGGGAGGATTTGGAAATGACAAGCTAGGCCTTCCTACACTTGCTGCATGGAAAGCCGTCAGTGATGACAGGAATGCTGGGCAAGATCTTACACACTTGGAAACACCCGCCATCTCTATGCTGGGAAAAATCTCAACAATAAAGACACCAGGCTGAGTGCAGTGGCTCATGCCTGTAATCCCACCCAGCACTTTGAGAGGTCGAGGAGGGTGAACTGTTTGAGCCTGGAAGTTCAAGTTTGGCCTGTGCAACATAGCAAGAGCCCATCTCAACAAAAATACAAAAATTAGGCAGGGCATGGTGGTTCATGCCTTTAATCCCAGCACTTTGGGAGACCGAGGCAGGTGGATCACTTGAGTTCAGGAGTTCGAGACAAGCCTGGCCAACATGGTAAAACCCCAACTCCACTAAAAATGCAAACATTTCTGGGCATGGTGGTGTGCACCTCTAGTCCCAGCTACGGGGGAGGCTAAGGCAGAAGAATCGCTTCAGCCTGGGAGTCAGAGGTTGCACTGAGCTGAGAAAGTACCACTGCCCTCCAGCCTGGGCAACAGAGTGATACTGTCTCAAAAAAACAAAAACAAAAACAAAAAATTAGCCAGGTATGGTGGTACGTGCCTGTAGTCTCAGCTATTCAGGAGGCTGAGATGGGAGGATTATTTCAGCCTACCAGTTGGAGGCTGCACTGGGCCAAGACTGTGCCACTGTACTCCAGCCTGATTGACAGAGCACAACCTAGTCTCAAAAAGGAAGGAGGGGGGGCAGGCACTGTGGCTCACACCTGTAATCCCAGCACTCTGGAAGGCTGAGGCGGACAGATTACTTGATGTCAGGAGTTAAAGACCAGCCTGGCCAACGTGGTGAAACCCTGTCTCTACTAAAAATAAAAAAAATTAGCCCGGCATGGTAGCACAGGCTAGTCCCAGCTACTTGGGAGGCTAAGGTGGGAGGATCACTTGAACCCAGCAGGCAGTGGTTGCAGTGAGCTGAGATCGCACCACTGCACTCCAGTCTGCGCAACAGAGTAAGACTCTATCTCAAAAAAATATATAGACACCAAACTGGTAGAAATGGTTGCTCTGCAGAAAATCAAACACCACATGTTCTCACTCCTAGGCGGGTGTTGAGCAATGAGAACACATGGACACAGGGAGGGGAGCACTACACACTGGGGTCTGTTGAGGGGAAATAGGGTAGGGACAGTGGGGGAGAGACAGCATGGGGAGTTGGGGAGAGATAGCATGGGGAGAAATGCCAGATATAGGTGAAGGGGAAGAAGGCAGCAAATCACACTGCCATGTGTACCTATGTAACTGTCTTGCGTGTTCTTCAAATGTACCCCAAAACCTAAAATGCAATTAAATAAATAAATAAATAAATAAAAAGAAATGGTTGCTCTGAAGGAGTAGGGGATATTTAGATGAAGACATGTTCACTTTTTACTTAAGAACATTGCGCTCATTAAAAAGAATGCTTTAGAAGTATGGATAAATTTTATATGTACATATTTTGAGACAGGGTATCGCTCTGTTGCCCAGGCTGGAGTGCAGTGGCATGATCAGGGGTCACTGCAGCCTCGACCTCCCAGAGCCCAAGGAATCTCCCGCTAAAGCATCCCAAGTAGCTGGGACTACGAGCGTGTGCTACTGCATTTTTGGGCGAACTTTTATATTTTTTTGTAGAGATGGTGTCATGCCATGTTGCCCAGGCCAGTCTTGAGCTCCTGGGCGCAAGCAATTTGCCCACCTTGGCCTCCCAAAGTACTGGGATAGCAGGTGTGAGCCACTGCACCCAGCCCCAGCCTTGATTTTATAATAAAAAAATCAAGAGTAAGAACATTTTCCCATGCTTGTCTATAAGATGGAGATTTTTAAAAACAATAATAAAAGGAAAAAAAAGGAGAAAACTTTCCCAGAACTATGGAAAGGACCTGTGAGAAAGAAAGGTCATTTGGCTTTTGTCCCAGTTCTATGAAGCCGAGGACACCCCCAGGTGGATTTCCACCCACCTGCCAACATCATCCTTGCTGTTTCTTAAGGATTCATGTACACTCAAGTAGACCAAGACACGTGCAAATCACACCATTACTTCCCATACTTTTGAGCCTCATTTTAATGGGCTGTGCATAGTAACCCAATATGCTCACACATGCACACGAGAATCACATGCAGAAATCAAAGTTTCAAGACAGGACAGTTATTGAATGTGCTTGCACTCTGGTATTTTCTAGTTTGGTTTTCCTTTCTCTTACCTAGCATAACCCAGTAAATTGAATTTACAATGCACTAAGAAGTCACAGCCTGAGGACTGGAAAAAAAGGGAACTAAACAACCTCTTTGAGCCGGGCGCGGTGGCTCACGCCTGTAATCTCAGCACTTTGGGAGGCCAAGGTGGGTGGATCACGAGGTCAAGAGATCTCACGCCTGTAATCCCAGCACTTTGGGAGGCCGAGGCGGGTGGATCACGAGGTCAAGAGATCGAGACCATCCTGGTCAACATGGTGAAACCCTGTCTCTACTAAAAACACAAAAAATCAGCTGGGCATGGTGGCGCGTGCCTGTAATCCCAGCGACTCAGGAGGCTGGGGCAGGAGAATTGCCTGAACCCAGGAGGCGGAGGTTGCGGTGAGCCAAAATCGCACCGTTGCACTCCAGCCTGGGTAACAAGAGCGAAACTCCATCTCAAAAAAAAAAAAAAAAAAAGAGATCTAGACCATACTGGCCAACATAGTGAAACCCCATCTCTACTAAAATATAAAAATTAGCTGGGCGTGGTGGTGCATGTCTGTAGTCCCAGCTACTCAGGAGGCTGAGGCAGGAGAATTGCTTGAACGTGGGAGGTGGAGATTACAGTGAGCCGAGATCACGCCACTGCACTCCAGCCTGGCACCTGGTGACACAGAGAGACTTTGTCTCAAAACAAACAAACAAAAAACAAAAACAAACAAACAAAAAACCCTCTTCGAGCGCTCTGGCACTTCCAGAAAACCACATTTCGCTGCAGCATCCTCGGCATCATTCACCAAGGAGGGAGGCAACTCATCCCCACATCCCCATGTTACACAGGAGACAGAACAGATGGCTCTCCATGGGCTGCCCCATGAAGTCGGTAGGAGCACTCAGATCTCCCAAACTTCATGCGATTTCCACTCAATCACGTTGCCTTTCCAGGAGGCTTTCAGTCATTGCTAAGCCGTTTCCATGAAGCCACACTCAAGTTTTAAGTGAGAATCTATTACAAAATGGAAACTTTTTTTTTTTGGAAACTATACTGCTACAGAAAAAGGACTGTCAAGAGTCTGCTCCCGGTGCAGCAGGCGGGAAGAAAAGCCTACAACATGCAGACTACAGGGTCCTGCTTTTGAAAAGCGAATTGGTGGGGGCCCTGGGGGCCACTAGAACTGTCATTGAACAGTCATTTGCTGCTCTCCAATCAGGAAACTTCAGCAGCTGCAGAGAACATCATGAGTCAGAAGTGGATCCCTGAGTAACGACCCTCCGGGCCATAAAGATGGTCTTTGGATGAGAGGGCCAGGGCCTTCCAGACATCGAGTGTCCTGCATGGAATCACTGACTGGCCAATGGCAGGGCCCATAAGGAAGCCCGGGACTTTCAAGGACGGCCCCGCACTATTCTAAAAATGTTTCCATCACCAATACCCGCTTGAATGGGCCCATGCCTGTAGGGAAGGCTTCATCAACTCACACCAATTCCAAAGGAAGAAACCTAGGCTCAAGGTCTCCCCAGTGAAGACAGGCAGCCCCCCTGAAAACCACACTGCAGACTAGAGTGCGCGGTCCTCCACTGCACAGACCCCAAGGCCGCTCCTCAGGATCCCAGAACAGGGCGCTCAGTGACAAGCGCTGAAGGGGGCAGGGACGGGCGCTGGGAGATCCTGCCCCTGAAGGAAAAGTCCTCTCAGGAATCAAACCACATTCCCAATCTGGTGAACCACGCTCACTAAAATAAACTCCAGGCCAATCAGCTACGCCTTCAACTCCAAAGGAATCTGAGGAGTAGGGACATTAGTTACACACTGTAACGAAGGCAGTTAGGGAGCGCTTTTGAGATGACGAAAACCAAGGAAAAAAGGATGGAGATGAACAAAAATGACTTCATTAAGCCAGAGGCAGGCGAAGCCACACGACTTAAAGTGCAACAATAAGAACTCAGGTTCCCGGGAGAGGGACATGGGCTGAGGGTAACTTGGTGCCTGCAGGCAAATTCCTTAACTTCCCCGCCCTCCTGGCACTTCAGGCCGACACAGGCTCTGGTACTGGGGCCGCGGTGGTATCAGAAGGCTGCTCTCCTTCAGGCACGCCTTGCTGTCCATGCAGGGATGCAGGTGGGCAGTCGCTCACGTAGGAGACTTTCTTTTTTTTTTTTTTTTTTTTTTTTTTTTTTTAGGAGACGGAGTTTCGCTCTTGTTACCCAGGCTGGAGTGCAATGGCGCGATCACCGCAACCTCCGCCTCCTGGGTTCAAGCAATTCTCCTGCCTCAGCCTCCTGAGTAGCTGGGACTACAGGCACGCGCCACCATGCCCAGCTAATTTTTTGTAGTTTTAGTAGAGACGGGGTTTCACCATGTTGACCAGGATGGTCTCGATCTCTTGACCTCGTGATCCACCCGCCTTGGCCTCCCAAAGTGCTGGGATTACAGGCTTGAGCCACCGCGCCCGGCAACGTAGGAGACTTTCTAAGGCTTCCACTGCCCACTGGCTGCACGGGCATCCTTCGACCAAGACCGACGCTTGGTGACCACTATCCCCATCCTTCTTCAACATAGGTCACCGGTGGGGGAAGCGAGGGGCAGGAAGGAAACGATGCCCACAGTTGTAATTTTATTTCTGGAAAACCGTTTCCTAGCCCTGGCTTTCAGATTCCTACTTGAAGTCAGCTTCCCCATTCCAGGCTCCCCCGAGGTACTACCTCACCCGGCTTAGAATGCTGCTGTCAGCCCTCCCTCCCTCCGAGCAGCAGCCTCGCGTTCCTGGGAACAGGGGCACAGGAGGCAAGCCAGGCCCCAGGGACATGCATTTACACGACCCAGGAGTTTCTCCAGCGGCGGCCCAGGACCCCCTCGCCCTCGTCTCCCAAGGAGGGTCCTGGGGCGGCGTCCGGGAGCCTGCATTTTTAATCAGCGATTGGGAAACACACTCAGGTTGGAGAACCTCTGCCAGAGACCTCGAGAGTCTCCTGTGGGGATCAGCCGGGCGGAGAAGGAGGCGAGTCTCTCTCTGAGCGGGTACACTGAGGCTCCAGGGGGAGGACACCCATCGGCGGGGCCCAGGGCACGGCATTTTGAGCAGCGCTTTCCTCCGGCGATCCGATGAGACAAGGACCCGAGGGGCGCTGCTCCAGGGCCTTTGACTCTCGGGGGTAAAGTGACGCTGGGGGACGGAGGAGGTGGGCGGCGGCCCAGGCCCAGGGCAGGCAGGGTCGGAGCCCAGAGCGGGACTGCGGAGCCCAGTCCGGGCGGGCTGCAGGCAGAGCAGGCCCTGTCAGCAGGGCTGGGCCCGGGGCCGGGACGGTGACCGGTCCGAGCCGTCCCCTTGGCGCGCCGGGCTCACCTCGTCCTCCTTGTGGTTGCGGATGCCATGGGCCAAGCCCTGCAGGTTCTTGTCGAACACGCGGTCGATGATTTCCCTTCACCGTCCTGAGGACCATCGCGGCTGCCCACAGGCTTCTGCCCCGGGAGGCCCGCGGCCGGTCGCTGTGAGCCGGCCCGAGGGCCGCGCCGGGGTCCGAGGACCGCCGCAGAAGCGGCGACCAGCTCCGCAGACGCCGCGATACCACTCAGGGCCACTTACAAATGGCCACCATGATGGCGGCAGGTCAGCTGACGGCGAACGCCCAGTCCCAGCCGAGCCGGCCCCGGAAGCCCCGCCTCCCAGTAAGGCCCGCCCCCCACCTCCGGGACACCGAGTTTCCCTGACGACGACAGGTAGCCCAATGGAAATACGGACACCGCCTTCTCCGGCGCGTGGCCCCGCCTTTTCCGGCCCAGAACTGTGCGCTCTGATTGGTCAGTTGCCTCTGCAGCTCCACCCTTTTCCTCGCGCTGGGTTCTGGCCACGCCCCTTAGGGGACAGGTTCTGACCCTCCCATCAGCCCACAGCAGGGGACTTGGCTGGGTGTGGGCGGAGCCTGAGGTGGGCTAGGCGCCCACGTGGAGTTTAGCGGGCAAGTTTCAGGTGAAGAACAGAGCTCCGCCTTTTCTGAATGTAAAAGCAGAGGCTGCCCGAGAGCCTCCCAACCCAACGCCAGAGTGCGGGGAATGGATCCTGTGGTTCCTGCAGCCTCACAAAATCTTGTGAAATGGACAGGACAGGGAGTAACATGCCCACAGAAAGAAAATGAGGCAAGAGGCAGGACTTCAACATAATCATTCAGTAAACATTTGTCGAGGGCTTGTTGCGTGCCAGGCATGGTAAGGGGTGCTGGGCATTCAGCAGCGAACGAGATATACCGAGTCCCTGCCCTCCGAGATACATCAAGATTGTGAAAAACTTTGGAGGCTGAGGCAGGAGGATCACTTGAACTCAGGAGTTCAAGACGAGCCGAGCAACATGGTGAGACCACAGCTCTACACACACACATTAGCCAGTCATGACGGTGTACGCCTGTAGCTCCAGCTACACCTGAGTCTGAGGCAGGAGGATCGCTCGAGCCCAGGAGGTCAAGGCTGCAGAGAGCTATGATACTGCCACTGCACTTCAGCCTAAGTAACAGAGCAAGATTCTTTTGGTTTTTTGTGCAGACGGAGTCTCACTCTATTGCCCAGGCTGGAGTGCAGTAGCATAGTCTGCAGCCTCCACCTCCTGAGTTCAAGCGATTCTCCTGCCTCCTGCCTCAGCCTTCGGAGTAGCTGGGACTACGGGCACGTGCCACCACGCCTGGCTAATTTTTGTATTTTTAGTAGAGGTGGGTTTTCACTGTGTTGGCCAGGCTGCTATCGAACTCCTGACCTCAGGTGATCTGCCCGCCTCAGCCCCCTAAAGTGCTGGGATTACAGGCGTGAGCCACCACATGCGCCTGGCCACACTCTCATATTTTCAAAGGAAACCGGAAACGTGGAGTTTTAAAGTGAAATGCCTCCCAACATTTAAATACCTGTACTGACAATTTTTAGAAACAATGTAGGTCAAACAAAACACATAGGTGGCTCTGAGTTTGTAGGTAGCCTGTGGTTTAATATCTTTTTTTTTTTTTGAGACGGAGTTTTGCTCTTGTTACCCAGGCTGGAGTGCAATGGCGCGATCTCGGCTCACCGCAACCTCCGCCTCCTGGGTTCAGTCAATTCTCCTGCCTCAGCCTCCTGAGAAGCTGGGATTACAGGCACGCACAACCATGCCCAGCTAATTTTTTGTAGTTTTCGTAGAGACGGGGTTTCACCATGTTGACCAGGATGGTCTCGATCTCTTGACCTCGTGATCCACCCGCCTTGGCCTCCCAAAGTGCTGGGATTACAGGCGTGAGCCACCGTGCCCGGCCCGGTTTAATATCTTTCTTTCCCATTCAATTCACCTCCATGGGGCACATGCCATCTCCCCGATCATTACAATGTCTGGATCAAACAAATGAAAAACAGAAATGATGGCCTCTCCCAGCAAAGCTCCAGGGTTGGAAAGAGTGCCCTGGCAGGGAATTGGCACCCATTATGCCCATCCTCTCTCTCTTACTTGCCTGCTGGAAATGTCCCCATCTCCCTTTGAGTCCTCCTCCAGGGCTACCCCTGTGAGCCTCATTATCCTCTGTCCTGAAATCATCACAATGGCCAGAGTGGCCTCAGCTCAGGGCCTCTGTGACATCACCAAGGGCCTGGCACCAGGTGCCCAGTATTCCAGTTGCGAGGGCAAGCAAACCCATCATGAGCAACTCCCTTCCCCATCTCTGCTCACCATGTGGACGCTGAAATGGTTCCTGGTCCTGCTTCTGTGCCTCATCTACAGCTATGCCTTTATGTTCTCTCCTCTGAGCGAGAAAACTAGCGAACCCCAGGGGAAGGTGCCATGTGGAGGGCACTTTCGGATTCGGCAGAGTCCAGCAGAGCACACCCAAGGCTGGCTTGGGAACAAATGGCTCTGGCTTTTGTTTGTTGTTGTGCCGTACGTGATACTGAAGTGTCGAGGAGACAGTGGCAAGAAGAAGGTAAGGATGGCTCCATTTTTTTACACCACATTGATTCAATCTCA
>NW_022438886.1:0-11668 GCF_009761245.1 Sapajus apella
AACAGAGCGAAAAGGCAACCTACAGAATGACAGGACAGATGTGCAAATTACATGTGAAAGAGTTCCCATCTAGAATAGATAAAGCACTCTCACGATGCAACAACAAAAACCCAGCTGATGCAGTTCAAAAATGTGCAAAGGATGTGAATAGACAGTCCTCCAAATAAGAGATGCAAATGGCCAATGAGCACATAAAAAGATGCTTACCATTACTAATTATTAGGGAAACAAACCTAAACCACGCGGAGAGGCTGGGCATGATGGCTCACACTTGTAATTCTGGCATTCTGAAAGGCCGAGGTGGGTGGATAACTTGAGGTCAGGAGTTTGAGACCAGCCTGGCCAACATGGTAACACCACATCTCTAATAAAAATAGAAAAATTAGCTGGGTGTGGTGGCATGTGCCTGAAGTCCCAGGTGCTTGGGAGTCTGAGGCAAGAAGATTGCTTGACCCGGGAAGCAGAGGTTGCAGTCAGCCAAGATTGCACCACTGCACTCTAGCCTGGGTGTCAGAGAAAGACTCCATCTCGAAAAAAAAAAAAAAAGAAGAAAACCTACATTGAGAGGCTACCTCAGACACATTAGGATGGCTGTAATCAACACAGAAAATAACAAGTGTTAGCGAGGATGCTGAGTGGGTGGAACCTTTGTGTACTCTTACTGGGAGTTTGAAATGGAGCTGCACCTACGAAAAACAGTATGGCAATTCATCAAAAATTTAAAAATAGGCCAGGCACGGTGGCTCACACTTGTAATCCCAGCATTTTGCAAGGCCGGGGCAGGTGAATCACTTGAGGCCAGGAGCTCGAGACCAGCCTGGCCAACATGGTGAAAGCCTGACTCTACTAAAAACACAAAAATTAGCCAGGGGTGATGGTGCAGGCCTGTAATCCCAGCTACTCGGGAGGCTGAGGGATAAGAATCACTTGAACCCAGGAGGCAGAGGTTGCAATGAGCCAAGATTGCACCACTGCATTCCAACCTGGGTGACAGAGTGAGACTGTCTCAAAACAAAGAATTACCATATAATCCAGCATTTCCACTTCTGGGTATGTACCACCTACAATTCAAAGGGCCTCACACATTTATACACTAATGTTCATAGCAGCGTTGTTGAGAGCAAATTCTAACGTGTGTGAAAAATCATATTGTTTGCTGAGAAATCCTATTGAGAGCAGCAGCAAGGAAAACCTAGTTGGCCCCTCAAAGCAGAAAACTGCCCCCAAAGCAGAAAACTGCTCAAAGCGTTATAAAACCGTAACCAATATAAGAATGTCTCACGCCAGATGAATTAGTTCTTTGAACACAGGATATGTGACCGTTTCATTTGTTCCCCTGTAAAGAGCTCTTTCCAGTTTGTATTGAACCTATAGTAAACACACACAAGCTGCCTGGTTAGTTTACCTTTAACCAATGAAAGAACACAGAGCATCTGCTTGTAAAATTTGTCACTGGAAAGTCAAGAATAAATACATAGGGCAGAGTCCGCTCTGGACTCTCGGCTGGAAATGCTGTGAGACACCTGGTGCTCCACTCTGAATGCACTTTTTCCTCTCTATCTCTGTGTCTGTTTCTTAATTCCTTCAGCGCTGCCTGGGTTGCGGCCTCCATGGCTGAGCTGGTCTTGGCACAGCGTTATTCATAGCAGCCGAAAGATGGCAGCAATGCAAGTGCCCACTGACAGACAAACAAACAAATGTGGTCTCTCCATATAGACAAACATTATTCAGCCTTAAAAAGGAAATTCTGACACATGCCAGCACCTGGATGAACCTTGAGGACACTTCACAAAGTGAAATATGCCAGTCACAGAAAGAAAAATGCCGTATGATTCCACTTATGTGAAGGACCTAGAGTAATCAGATTCACAGAGACAGAAAGTAGACTGGTGGCGGCCAGGAGCTGGGAGATCAGTAATGGCTTATTGAATGGGGACAGAGTTTCAATTTGGCAGGATTTAATGGGTTCCAGAGTTTGGCTGCACAAAAATATGAATGTACTTACACTGAAGTGTGTACTTTAAAATGGTTACGGTAAATTATTTGTTCTTTACCATATTAAAAATTTTTTACATTAGAAACGTGTATTTACTGAGCACCTCCGTGCTGGGCATGATGATAAGATTATGAACACCATAGTTATAAAGAACGCTCTTAGGGAGGTAAAATTCTAAATGTAAAACTAACATAGACAGACAATAATAGACACAGACCCACAGGGCTCAGATAGTAGGCTTCTTAGAGATTATACATTTCAAACTAGAAATTATTAAAATTACTCAGCACTAAATTTGTAGTTTAGTAATTAATTTAGCCAATCAGCTAATTTACTAATTACTGAAAATTACATACTGAAAAAGAACCAGAATATAGTAGAAAGAGATGACAGAAAAGGCCACCTAAAGCCCATCTTTCAGAAAGTTCTCTTAGCAGATGAGGGATACAAGGGCACTTCCTGGCCAGGCGTGGTGGCTCATGCCTGTAGTCCCAGATACTCAGGAGGCTGAGGCAGGGGAAACGTTGCACCCAGCAGGCAGAGGTTGCAGTGAGCTGATATTGCACCACTGCACTCCAGCCTGGGCAACAGAACGAGATTTCATCTGAAAAAAATTAAAGAGCAGGGTGCGGTGGCTCACGCCTGTAATCCCAGCACTTTGGGAGGCTGAGGTGGGTGGAACACTTGAGGTAAAGAGTTGGAGACCAGCCTGGCCATACCCCATTGCTATTAAAAATACAAAAATTAGCTGGGTGTGGTGGCAGGCATCTGTAATCTCAGCTGCTCAGGAGCCTGAGGCGGAATTGCTTGATCCCAGGTGGCAGAGGTTGCAGTGAGCCACTGAGCTCCAGCCTGGGTGACAGGGTGAGACTCCATCTCAAAAACATTAAAGCCCATCTTTTAAACAATTCTCCCAGCAGATGAGGGATACAAGAGCACTTCCTTACCCTGGTAGCTCTGAGTGTCCAGTCTGTGTCCTTGCCCACCACACTTGATGGGGAAACAGTAGAGCAGCCTCCACTGCAAGCTGCACTGAAGATCCCACCCACACAGTGAGAGTTCCCTTTAGCCTGCACTTCGGGTTGGTTGCATCCCAAACTCTCAATGCATCGTGTGCTAAGGTTCCACCCTCCCCTTGGCTGGGAAGTATGTCTTGGTCTTCTGTCTCCGGGTGCTGGTGGCGGAGCCTGACATGGAGTGAGCACTTCATAGACGCTTGTTCAATTTCCTAGGTACTCAGCAGGCTGGGCCTAACACCACTGCCTGCAAAGGTGTGGCAGGTGTAGGGACTCATCAACCCATCCCTGCTGCTCTTACAGAAAGAAGAGAGGAAGATGGGTGGGAGTGGATGGAGAGTTGTCCTTTTAATAAGGAGGGCCAGGAGCTGTAATAAGGGCCCCTCTCCTCTGGGGCCCATAGCCTGGCCTTACTTCTCTTCTCTCTTCTTTACAGTTTGAGATTTCATCTAAGCCAGCACTAGGCTGCCAAAGACTTCAAACTCTTTCACCTTCTACTCTCATTCCAGCTCCTTGACAAGGGCAAGATTCTTGGCTGGGATAGAACAACCAGCATGGAATGCCGGGAAACTCAGAACAGCATGTGCTTCACATGCAGGGAAGAGGAGCTGTTTGCCATTGCACTCAAAATAGTTCTGAGGACATGAAACTCTCCCACTGGTCTGGGTAATTCTCTGCCTTCCTCCACATCTCCACTGTACATCAAGAGACAGCTGGGCCAGTGAGTCCCAGCCCTGTAGAGAGAGATCTACCAGCTCCTGTTCATGCCCAAGGTATTTATTCACTTATTCAACAGCCATGTGGGAAGCCGCCGCTTCAGAACACTGTGCACAGGGGGACACGAAGCCAGGTTCTCAGCTGCATGGTCCTCGCATTCCCTGCCTGATCCAGGGATCTGCTGAGGCAGGAGGTTCTTTGAGGGAAACTAATAGCTCTTCAGAAGCCCAGGTAGAGAGCTGCTGTCTTTAGTGTAGACACACTGGGACTGAATGCTTTGGAGGGCCTCTGTTGTGGTAGGGGCCCCTGTGAACTCGGGCCCCCAGGCTAGAGCATTCAAAGTTTTTTTTTACTTTCTTTTGGAAAATAACTTTTTCCTTTGAGTTTTCAACTAAAAAATAAAGCTAGCAGAATCCAAGAATGTGTCTCTGGATTGCTGGGGCTGATCATCCACTCAGGAGTTGGGGAGACGTGGGCAGCTACGGAATCTTCTCAGCAATAGGGGGTGCTCTCAAGCCCTCTTTGGGCTGAGTCTTTGGTAGGAGATTGTAGGGTCCAGATTCCAGAGCAAAGGGCCAGGTGTCAGCCACGGAGACTGAGGCAAGCTGAGGGCCAGATGCCAGACTTGGCTGTCCCTGACCTCCCCACCCATGAATCCCTGGTGCACTGCAGGTGCTAGATGAAGTTCAGAAGAAAGAACTCCAGGGTAAATGGGAATGAGAAGATTGGTCCTCCACATTTCTACCCTGGAGGGAAGAGAAGGCAGGGTGGCTGGGATCTGAGTGTTTGCTATGGTTACAGCCTAAAGACCCCCGAGCCCAGGCACTGCTCCAAGTACCTTGAAAGATGTTTGATCTTCAGCCTTACAATAAATAGTCCAATGAGGAATAGATGATCTCCTCAATGAGGAAAAAAACAAAGACTGGTAGAGCTGAGGGGATTCCCCCAAGATCATACAACCTACAAATGGCCAGGACGGTGCTGATGCGGGCCTGTCTGCCTCCCAATGCTGCTCAAGCTTGATCATCCCCCACCACTTCTGCTTTTGCATTAATAGCCTTATGCCACATATTCTACCAGTCACTTTATGAAAGAAAGTCAAGTAAACTTTAGCCATTTCCCAAGCCATAATAGGTAGCTCCTGTTCAAAACACCCTGTAAATCAGGTCATGCAAGATCAGATATGCACCCACAACTGTTACAGGTGCTGTGCTAGCCACTGTTTTGGGTAACTCAGCCTAGGAATATGAGTGAAGAGACAACTCACAAAGAAAAGCAAATCACTGGCATGGAGGGGGCCCTGAGCAATTCAGAGTCAGAGGCAACTAGAGTGTGCAGCCACCTGACCTGCTGCTTTCCCAATATGCTTAATGGATCCATGATGTCGGGTCCACAGAGGAAATGCAGAAGCCTTTCCTTCCTGCCTCCCACACTCTGTGGGTCAAGTATTTACCAAAAACACAGCAGTGGACTGGACACCAGCAGAGATACAAAGAGGGAAAATAGTTCTCCCTTCTCAAGGCAGGTTGGACAACATCAATATTTTGCAGTTAGGATGTGTGGGTGGAGTGTGTGTGCATGCCCAGAATTTAAAGACAAACAGATGGGAGAGGGAATGATTCCAGCAAAAAGACCAGTAAATATTCACATCGACAACATACACTGAACTGCAGCCTAGACAACATAGCAAGGCTCCATCTCTACAGAAAATTTAAAAATTAGCCAGGCATGGTAACACATGCCTGTGGTGTCAGCTACCCAGGAGGCTGAGGAGGAAGGATCACTTGAGCCCAGGAGTTTAAAATTACAATAAAGTGTGATCACATCACTGCACTCCAGCCTGGGCATCCAAGTAAGGTCCTATCTCTAAAACAAAACAAGATAAGACATTTACATAAAAATCAATGAATAAAAATCCAAAATAAAATATCAGCAAATAAACCCCACTGGGGCTTCAAAAAAAACTTACCTAAATCAAGAGAGACTTGTACAGTGTGAAACAGATGGCTCAAAATTAGAACTTTTCATTTTATTTATATTAATGTTGAAAATCATAATCATCATAGATGTTGAAAAGGCATTTGACAAAATTTACTACAAAATTTATGAAAGAAACTTACCAAATTAGAAAGAGGGATACTTCCTTAAATTACACACAATAAAGGAAATTACACCCAGACGCACACCCATCAAGCCAAAGCCCAGCACCATTTGTAAGCAATGGAAGCAATAGAAGCTTCCATCAACCTTTGAAACAAAAGAATGCCCTCTGTTACCACTATTATTTTGGAGGTCCTAGCTCATGAAATTAGGCAAGGAGGAGAGTAAGACATTAAAGAAAAAAGCAGGAGGTAAAATCATTATATTTACTCTGAAAAATGAAGCAGACAGATTTTGCTAAGGAGTTAGGTACAAAAGGAACGTACTAAACAGTCTTCCTTTTTCTTAATTTTTAAACTATAGAGATGGGGCTAAGCCCAGCTCATGCCTGTAATCCCAGCGCTTTGGGAGACCAAGGCAGGCAGATTGCTTGAGGCCAGGAGTTCGATACCAGCCTGGTCAACATGGCAAAACTCTGACTCTACTAATAATACAAAAATTAGCCAGGTGTGGTGAAACACATCTGTCATACCAGGTACTCGGGAGGCTGAGGCACGAGAATTGCTTGAATCTGGAAGGCGGAGGTTGCAGTGAGCTGAGATCATGCCACTGCAGTGCAGCCTCACTGACAGAGCCAGACTCTGTCACAAAACAAACAAACAAAAAAAAAATAGGCGTGGTGGCACATGCCTATAATCCCAGCTACTGGGATGACTGAGGCAGAAGAATCACTTGAACCTGTGAGGTGCAGGTTGCAGTGAGTCAAGATCATGCCACTGCACTCCAGCTTGGGCAACTGAGTGAGACTGTCTCCAGACAAACGAATAAATAAAAATAAAGTATCAACATCAGTGGCTCTTTGTATACTCACAGAATGTTGCATCCACCACCACCACCATCGATTTTTAGAACATTTTCATTTCCTCAACAGGGAACCCTGTTATCCTTAGTCATCACCCCTCCCAATTCTTCCTTCCACCCCCAGCACTAGGTAAGCAATAATCTGCTCCCTGTCTCTCTGGATTTTCCCATCTAGGCATTTCATATAAATCGGATCATACAATATGTGGCCCTTGGTGACCGGCTGCTTGGACTTGGCATACAGTGTCAGGCTCACCCACATGTGGCCTATGTCTGTGCTTCATTCCTTTTCACTGCCTTATTGCCCAAGTGGTGTCATAAGCACTGCAGGTGAACTGTGAAATGTAAGGATGTGTGTTGTAATTCCTAGAACAATTGCTAAAGAAAGCACATATAGCCGGGCACGGTGGCTCAAGCCTGTAATCCTAGCACTTTGGGAGGCCTGGGCGGGTGGATCACGAGGTCAACAGATCGAGACCATCCTGGTCAACATGGTGAAACCCCATCTCTACTAAAAATGCAAAACATTAGCTGGGCATGGTGGTGCATGCCTGTAATCCCAGCTACTCAGGAGTTTGAGGCAGGAGAATTGCCTAAACCCAGGAGGCAGAGGTTGAGGTGAGCCGAGATCGCGCCATTGCACTCCAGCCTGGGTAACAAGAGTGAAACTCTGTCTCAAAAAAAAAAAAAAAAAAAGGACATATACCTAAAAACATAGAGCAAAAAGATACAGCGAAAAAGTCACTAGAGATGAAAGGATATGTGAAAAATTACTCCATTTATCCAAAAGGAGGCAGAAAAGGAAGAAAAAAAAAAACAAAAGAGAAATAGGCCAGGCATGCTGGCTCACTATCGAAAATAAAAAAAAAAAAAAAAAAAAATTAGCCAGGCACAGTGGCGCACACCTGTAATTCCAGCTACTCAGGAGACCAAGGCAGGAGAATCGCTTGAATCTGGGAGGCAGAGACTGCAGTGAGCCGAGATCACATCATTTTGCTCCAACCTGCGTGACAGAGCAAGACCGTCTCAAAAAGAAACACACACACACACACACACACACACACACACACACACACACAGACACACACACACACGAATGGCATAAGCTAGAAACTCCATTAAACTGTAAGTGAACTTAACACTCCAAGAGAAAATGAGATAGTGAGATTGAATTTTAAGAAACAAAAAAAAAACATGACCCACCTATATAATGTGTAGAAGAGGCACTCTTTAAATACAAAAACACAGCTAAGACGAAAACAACAGGATGAAAAAAGATATCTATGTAAACATAAGTTATAAGAAAGCTCTATTAACATTAGATAAGTAGACAAGTAATATGTGGGCTTCCTACTTCTTTGATGGAACTATTAAAAACTGAGAATATGAGGTTGGTGCAGTGGCTCAGACCTGTAATCCCAGCACTTTGGGAGGCTGAGGTGGGCAGATCACCCGAGGTCAGGAGTTCAAGACCAGCCTGACCAACATGGTGAAACCCTGTCTTTACTAAAAATACAAAAATTAGCCAGGCACGATGGCAGGTGCCTTTAACCCCAGCTACTCAAGAGCCTGACATGGGAGAATGGCTTGAATCTGGGAGGCGCAGGTTGCAGTGAACTGAGATTACGTCATATACCCTAGCCTGGGTGACAGAGTGAGATGCCATCTCAAAAACAAATAAAGAAACAAATACCAGAGAATGGTACACTTTAAATTGCTGCATTTTGTGATATGTGAATTACATGTCAATTTCTTAAACTACCTGGTAGGAGAAGGAAGGCACTGCAAATGATATTTTGGTTTTGTAATTAAACAAGAGATTTCTTCCTCTCTCCCCAAAAAACATCCTCTTTCAGTTTCTACAAACTTCCTCCTTCCCTCCCCTATCCATCCACCAAGAGGAACTTTTATCTGTTCCCACCTAACCAAATTAGAAGCCTTTGTTTGTCTTTTAACTTGAGGCCTGGTAGGTAAATTAGAAGTCCCATGTCAAGAAAGAGAGGACTCCCAGAGCCCTGTTTCATCTGATCCTCCCACACCCCATGACTCACTTTACCCTGTAACAGGCTTCCCTTCTGGTTTCCCATCTGGAATAAAGAATAAACTTATTTTTCTTATTCACCAATAATTTATATAAACCACAAATTGCAAACAAGGGTGTCCTTAGCAACTTGATCTCATTCTCTTCAAATACCAACTGCTCTCCAGTAAAGGGATTGTCTTTCAAGATAACATAAATTCACTTGGAAGTCTCACTTAGAAAAGTCAAGGTCTTCAAATGTTTGCTGTGGGCAAAGCATTTGCAGGAATGCATGGGGCTGAAGGTCAAAGGCAAAGAAAACAAGGCATAAATTCTTTTGCCCTCATTTTGTTTGTCCTTGTACGCCCATGGTTAGTAATTAGTAAGGTCACCTGGCAGTGACAAAAATCTTCTTTTGAAGGGTTTTTTTTTTCTCTTTTTTTGAGACAGACTCTTGTTCTGTGGCCCAGGCGGGAGTGCTGTGGTACAATCTCAGCTCACTGCAATCTCCACCTCAGGGGTTCAAGAGATTCTCCTGCTTCAGCCCCCTGAGTAGCTGGGATTACAGGCACCCATCACTATGCATGACTAATTTTTGTGTTTTTAGTACAGGTGAGGTTTCACCAACTTCTCCAAACTGGTCTCAAACCCTCACAGGAGAAATGCCATGTGATCTGCCCACCTTGATCTCCCAAAGTGCTGGGATTACAGGCGTGAGACACGTCGCCTGGCCAGGTCAATTTTCTCTAATGGAAGTAAGAAAACAGGTATGATCCAAAAATCACAGATATATCAAAAATTTCAAAACAGTGTTGGAGGCCAGGGGCAGTGACTCATGAGTGTAATCCCAACACCTTGGGAGGCCAAGGCGGGAGGATCACTTGAGACCAAGAGTTCGAGACCATCCTGGCCAACACGGCGAGATCTCATATCTATAAAACATTTTTTAATGATACTGGAAAATGCTAACTTGGGTAATGACAGTTTCAATGCATCATTGCCTGACCTTCTGGGTTTTGCTCTGAACCTTGTGACAGATGATTAAGTCATGTGTCCAAGCTCAGGGACTTCCTGTTGTACAGAGATGATGCTCCCTGGAGCACCGCGCTCCAATCCCCCTCCCTTCAACTAGTCCCAGTATATCCTATTCAGCCCAGACCAGGACAAGCCCCGCTCAGGTCATCAGCCCTGCCCAGGCCAACAGCCTAGAAAAGATCCCCATCAACGCCCGCAAAGGGCAGGGTGACTCAGTTCACCCACATGGTGCAGGCCAGCTGCCTGCCTTGCACTGTCTCCAGACCTGGGCCGGTGTACAAACTATGCAGCCAGGGCCCTGTGCTCAGAAGAATCCCTAACACTTGCTTGAATGCTCTGCTGCTTGAATCATTTTTTTTTCCTTTTTTCTTAGACATATGGTCTCGCACTGTCGCCCAGGCTGGAGTGCAATGGCGTGATCTTGGCTCACAGCAACCTCCACCTCCTGGGTTCAAGTGATTCTCCTGCCTCAGCCACCTAAGTAGCTGGGATTACAGGCACTCACCACCATGCCCAGCTAAGTTTTGTATTTTTAGTACAGACCGGGTTTCACCATGTTGGCCAGGCTGGTCTCGAACTCCTGACCTCGTGATCTGCCTGCATCAGCCTCCCAAAGTGCTGGGATTACAGGTGTGAGCCACTGCACCCAGCCCACTTGAATCTTAATTTCTGAAAATTATCGATTTTCAGTTTGTGTTGATCCCTGCAAATTAAGTAGCAGTTCCTACTTCAGAGCCACTTAATGAAGATTATTGGGTGGCTGGAGTAGGCCAGGATTTAAAGTAAGGGTCTGGCCAGGCATAGAGCCCCTCCAACAGGGACACATTTCCCTTGCTCCAAAGTAACCCTCTCAGAGCCATTTCCTAATGGAGCCTGCAATAGCCTGGTGACCTGCCCTCAACTGTTTTAATCACTGGCTGTCCCCCTCTTCAAGGGTGGGTGCATTTCACATAAGTGCATAATTAATGCTAACAAGAGGGTCTGTGCCCATGGGCTGGGGTCCTGCCGTAGGCATTCCGTGTTCGGGGTCCCTGGGAGGCACAGAACCCAGATCTGTCCTTAGAGTATGACAATAGATAACTCTTCCGTGCCCTGTCCTGAGCAGGACAAGACCCAGCAACCCTTTCAGTCAATGCTGGAACATCTCCCAGGCATGAGCAATGGTAGCATTGGCAGGATGGTTGGCAGCACTTGGCAGCGGGCCAGCTGTGCCTCAGTGGCTCTGGCTGTTCAAACCCACAACCCAGCCAACTCACCCTGGGCTCCAACCAGCCTGGCTAACTGGGAACAGCTATTCCCAGCTGCACTCAGGCATCTGAAAGACACTTCCTTTCCCATGAAGCCTCTTACAGGATTTCAGGAAGGAAGTGGAAACAGTAAAGGGAAACCACAAACCCATATAACTCTAATAGCATCACCACTTGGTCCATGGGGGTTGGGGAAGAGCATTTCCCATGTTGAATTTCTTGTTGACGCCACCCTGGTGGGGGTAGGAGCAATGCCATTTGCTCCATCTCACAAACAACATCACATCAGCCCCTCTAGAGATGAAGCCAGGGACTAAGCCTGGCTGGCACAGCCAGGACTGGGACTGACCAGGACTCTCTGACTTTGGAGCCTTAGGGCAGGCTGTTGGTGTCCACAGATCCCTGCCTAGTGTAGCCTGTGTGATCAGCCAGGGCTGAGGTTCCCTCTGCTGACAGAACTTTCCCTCTTAAGGACGCTGGTGGGGCCGTGGCCCCGTCAGATCATCTGTCCCTGGGAACACTCTTTTCCAGAGAACTCCAATGAGAAAGAGAAAGTGGGTTTACTGACTTCTGTGTCTCTGAAAATAACTTTGTAAAAGTACGTAAGGACCCAACACTGTGCTTATAATCAGACAGTTCAGGACCCTCCGTTCTGAGAGCATCAACATTGGCCATC
>NW_022438887.1:0-11661 GCF_009761245.1 Sapajus apella
AAAAAAACACCTACTTCTTCCGCATCCCCAACACCCACAGCGCTTGTTAAAGGAAAATGGATAGGGATGCCCCATCCCTTTAGTTTCTCAAGGCATTTTACTTAGAACGAGGTCACCTAGTGAGCCCCATGTGGTGAATGTGCACCTGGGCGGGGCATGAGGGTCCTCAGAAAGCACAGCAGCGAGGGCGACCCCCGCAGAAAGCGCAGGCAGCGCTGCCCTCAGTGCGGCAAGGGAGCGTCTGGCACCCACGCGGTCTCCTGCTCCCGCGGGTCTGGCTGGGGCGAGGGGGGAGTGGGCAGGATCTTCAGATTAAAGGAGACCGATGCTTGCCCATTCAGCCTAGGAGCCAGAATCGAGGTGACCCCAGATTTTCCCAGAGTGTGTCTGTTGCCTTTCCTTCTCAGAACTCCGAGAGCGAAAGCTAAGGGGCACCAGAGGCTCAGGCTGCGGCGGCGACTCGCAGGCACCCAGCTGGCCCGCAACTGTGGAGGTCCTCGGAGAAGCACACCCGGGCGGGGGCTTGGCGCAGGCAGCGGGGGCAGGGGGAGGGTCGGAGCCGCTCTGGAGGGTCCAAGTCCGAGGAGGAGCCCTCGGAGACGCGGACGGTGCACTTGGAGGCCGGGGCTAGGGTCACTACCCCCGGTGGCGCAGGGCTCACCTCTTCTTCCCTTGACTCTAGGAAGCCACTTCTCACCGTTGACTTTAGAATAGGAAAACATGGACAGACAGGTGGCTGTTCCCCGGGCAGCTGCAGGGTCGATGCAGGTGCACAGGCGCGCACCCCCCCACCCCCACCGCTGTCACACGTCAGGACGGAATCACCGCAGGCGCGGGGAGCGGCAGATGTCGGGGTCCGGGATCCCAGGCGCATTCAGAGACCAAATGTCACCTCGTCCCCGTCCACCTTCCCTCGCAACTGGCTCGGTCCTTAGTTCGGAGGACTCTGCCCAGACCCTCGCCCCAGTGGAGACCTCCGCCCCTGCGCCGGCAACTCGGACGCTTCCGGGAGCCTACGCAGCCACGCCATCCGCAGCCTGACTTTTTATCTTTCTCTCCAGTGACTAAAACAGCATATCGTGGACAGGGGTAGGATAGGAGGGAGCAGGCGCCCGAGCCCACGGAGCCCGGCGGGGGCCCCTGAGCACCACGGCCCCCCTGCGCGCCTTCGCCCTCCTCCCAGGCCGAGCCAGCGGCGCCAGGCCAGCATGAAGGGAGCTCGGCACAGAAGGAGATGACGCAAAAGCCAGCGCTCCCCTCAAAAAAGTGTTTCTCCAGGACGAAGATGGCAGCAACTTAGCCCTGGGACTGAAGATGACTGTGGCTCTCGGGAGGCCCAGCCCAGGCGATTCAGCCCGGAGCTCCGCGGGAGGCGGCGGCAGCAGTCGGAGCGTGAGGTGGGGGGTGGGGGGAGGGAGTGCCCGGCCGGAGGCACCCAGGCTCCAGACTCTGCGAGAGCGGGCAGCGGAGCAGAAGCGGGAGGCGGAGGAGAAGGAGGAAGGAGGAGGAAGGAGGAGGAGGAGGGGAGGCGCTTCGGGCGCTGTCAGTGGGCTGCCAAGGCGCGGCATGCCCCTGGCAGGAGAGAGCGGGCTGGGCTCCGCGGGGCCATGGGGACCCACGCGCTGACAATGCCTGGGTGACCGGAGCCACGCCAGCCACCCAGCCACCTGCACCTGCACCATCGCCCCCTGCACCCAGCCTTACCACCGGCCACCAGCAGCACCAGCCTCCTCCGCCTCTCCCTGCCCCATTATTTTTTCCCACTGTACAGAGGATGGGGTCGGCTGATGATTACCTCGGAAGCAAGTCAGACCTTCCTTCAAACCCTGGTAATATTTATGTAGGCAAAAGAGAGAGGGGAGAGTGGGAGAGGGGGAGGGAGAGAAAGAGAGGAGAGAGAGAAGACCTTTCCATGGTTTTATCCTCCTCCTGCCCACTACAGAGAAAACTATGATCTTTTTTTGGTATGTATTTTTCTGATTTGCATTTCATATTTTTGCTGCATATAATCCTTAGTATTGTTTCATATGATTTTTTTTGACTTTACATGTTCTGGACCTTGCTATTTAAACTTAATATTATGTTTTCAAGATCTATCCATATCGACAAAGATCTAATTTATTTGCCTTAGTTATTATATGCTATCCCATGATGTGAATATATCAGGTTTTCCTTATCCACTGCCAAGTGAGGGACTTTCAGAGTTTCCCTACCCAGCTCTTTGCTATAACAAACAGTGTTGAAATGTATATCCTTATTACAACTCAGGTTACTTTTTGTATAAATTACCTAACACACAATTGGTAAATAGGGAAAGGATATTAGAACAGGGAAGTCATGGTCACTTACACATGATTTTCCACAACATGTTACTGTTTTAAAGCAATTAAAAGAGAACATTTTAGCAAGGAATAAAGACCTGGAGCTGAAAATCTACTAAAATGTCTTCCTTCAGAGCAAATAGTTACAGCATTAGTGGCTTCGAGGAGCACTGTTTTCCACAGCGCTATTAAACTATATGGTGATGCTGTGGGTGCAGAAGAAAAACATTAAGAAATTGGGAGCATTTCAGCCAGGTGTGGTGGCTCACACCCATAATCCCACCACGTTGGGAGGCTGAGGTGGGTGAATCGCTTGAGGTTAGGCATTCAAGACCAGCCTGGCCAACATAGTGAAACCCCGTCTCTACTAAAAATACAAAAATTAGCTGCCTGTGGCGGTGGGCACCTGTAATCCCAGCTACTCGGGAGGCTGAGGCAGAAGAATTGCCTGAACCTGGGAGATGGAGGTTGCAGGGAGCTGAGATCACGCCACTGCACTCCAGTGGCGCTGGGCGACAGCGAGACCCTGTCTCAAAAACAAACAAAAAACAGAAATTGGAAGCATTTCTCTTTGTATTAAAACAACGAACCTTAAACGATACAGTCCTGGGGCCATATTTTTAATTTTGATCAAAACGTTCTCCACCTATCTGCCCCGGAAGTAGGCACCTTGGGTTAAAACCTGCAAAGCACAGGCACCTGGGATGCTGGGGATAGTGCCAGCATGGGACAAACTCTGTTTGTGTCATAATTTTTAAAACATTGTAGTTTTTGTTAGTGCTTGGGTGACAAAGTTCTATAGGTTTTGAGCAGCGTGCCCCAACTGTATTTCCCCCATACACTTGCCAATTTTAGTGGAGGATATTGGACTTGCTTCCTTACGCACAGGTGTAAGTTTCTCTAGGGCGTATGCCAAGCAGTGGAATTAATTGCCAGGTCACAGGGAATGCATGTTTTCAACTGTTCTGGGTTTTTTTGTTTTGTTTTGTTTTTCAAATTACTCTTCTATGTGGTTTTACCATTTACACTTCCACCAAGAGATGAGAGCCTTTATTTCCCTGCTTTCACATTAATACCTGATGTCATCAGATCTTTTTATTTTGATTGATGTCTTGGATGTAAACTACCTTCTTGTGGTGGTTTTAATTTGCATTCCCCCAGTTGCTAGTGAAGCTGAGTGTATTTTTGTATGCTTATTGGCCATTCCAGTTTTCTCTTCTGGGTATTACTAGTTCAACCCTTTGTCATTTTTTAAGCTGAATTGTTTGTCTTTTTCTTATCGATTTGGAATCATTTATGCATTCTAGATATGAACACTTTGCCTATTAAATTTCTATTTTTATGTTCTCCTCACACTGTCCCACTTGCCATATAAGCCCATTTACAAAAATACACCTACTCTGCTATAAAACACACTGGGTTGGTTTTTTTTGTTTTGTTTTGTTTTTTGTTTGTTTGTTTTTTTTTGAATATATTCTGGGTACTTGTGGTTTTAGATTATGCAAATAGGCAGCATAACTAGAAAAGTTTGAAACTCAGATGTTTATAGAGATTCTTGTTTCTCTACCCATACTTGACCCATTCTTCTATTTATAGAGACTTCTCTTTGTACACAGGATTTTTAAAAGCAAACAAAAAGGAATATCCCCTGTCCTGACAGCTGTTGGCCAGACATATTTCATCAGATTAATAAGAAAAAGATTGTTTTGAAAAAAATTAGGGAAGGTTAAACTTCATATTTAAATTGGATCTTTTGTAGATGTCTTAAGCCCAAGAGAAAACAATATGCTTTATGAAGTTCCATGATTCTCATTTTTAAAATATTCAACCCATACGCAACCAATCATCCTTTTCTGACAAGTTACCTAAGGGATTTTTCTTTAAACTGAATAGTATTGAATGTCAGACTAAATTTTTACAGTGACATTCTGATTATAAAGAAAAAAGGAATTCCTAAATGAAAATACTTGGAGTTTGCCTGCTGAAAATTTAGCTTGTGGAAATGTGAGAAAAAGATCTAAGTGTTGGCAAAAGATTGCAATAAAGTAAATGATGTGGTTTTCTCAGGGGTAATTTTGCAACTTGAAACATTGCAAAAAGAGTTACTAATCACAAAGTTTCTTTTTAGCTTCTACCCCTGAAATGCTTGGCATACATAAAGCTCTTACAGATATTTGGATAAATTAAATTTATATTGACACTTTCTTTTTTTTTTTTTTTTTTTTTTTTTGAGATGGAGTCTCACTCTTGTTACCCAGGCTGGAGTGCAATGGCGCGATCTCGGCTCACCGCAACCTCCGTCTCCTGGGTTCAGGCAATTCTCCTGCCTCAGCCTCCTGAGTAGCTAGGATTACAGGCACATGCCACCATGCCCAGCTAATTTTTTGTATTTTTAGTAGAGACGGGGTTTCACCATGTTGACCAGGATGGTCTCGATCTCTTGACCTCGTGATCCACCCGCCTCTGCCTCCCAAAATGCTGGGATTACAGGCTTGAGCCACCGCGCCCAGCCTCTATTGACATTTTCTAAAAGTTGGCCTAAGTTTCTAGCTTGTGTGGGTATGTGTAAAACAGAACATTTTGAGGCATTCAGTTTTACAACTGATAGATGCTGACATCAACCTGCCCCTTTCTACACTATATTCTTGAAAGATGAATCACAATGAAATTTTAAAAATGGATTTTTTTCTCATAAAAAGCAGAAGTTTCTCAAAAAGTTAATTGTAGAATTACCATATGATGCAAAAACCCTACTCCTAGGTATACACCTAAAAGAATTAAAAGTAGGGACTCAGATACCTATACATCAGTGCTCATTATAGCATTATTCAATAGCTGAAAGTTGGAAAAACCCGCATGCCCATCGGCAGGTGAATAGATAAATAAAATATGATATATTCATACCATGGAATATGATTCATCCTTTAAAAATAAAATTTTGATACATACTATAACATGGACGAACCTAGAAAACATTATAGGTGTAATAAGCCAGACACAAAAGAAAAAATGTGGCATGATTATCCTTATATAAAATCTCTAGAATAAGCAAATTCATGGAGACAGAAGGTAGGTTAGAGGTACAAGGACCATAGATGGGGGGGGGGGGAGGAAATCAGGAGTTATTGTTGCATGGGTCCAGAGTTTCTGTTTGGGGAAAATGAAAAAGTTTAGAAATAAATAGTGGTGATGGTTGAACAACATTACGAATATAATTAATACCACCAAATTGTATACTTAAAAATAGCTTAAATGGCAAAATTTATACTATGTGTCTTTTACTACAATAAACAATTTTAAACGAGGTTTCTTCAAACTCCTCCTTCAATAAAGTAACAAATACTCCTTGAAGAAAGCTAGGAAAACTTTAAAAAGTAAAATGAAATTAAAGCCATATGTTCTTCCACCAAGTAGTGATAGCATGTGATTAACGTGTTGTACAATTTGCTCTTCTGACCAATAGTATAGATATATGCAGATACACACACACACACACACACACACACACACACACACACACACACACAGCATTATGCCGAGCCTGCTTTTCTCTCTATGTTGTAACAATCAATCAGTAGAATTCAATCTTATCCATGAGCTTTAATGTATTTAAACCTATCAACTATTGTTGGATATGTAAAATGTTTTCCATTTCTTCTCAATTTTAAATAATTTTGTAGTGACCATCCTTGTACAAACATTTTATGAGCATTTGATAATTTCCTTAGGACAAATTAAAGTAAAATTGCTGAATCAAAGAATATGAATTTTTAAAAATCCTTTAATGTAATATGTTTTTAAAAATCCCTTAATGTATACTATTAATTTGCACTACAGGAAGTTTTGTTATTTACATTTCAGCAGCCAAATATGAGATTTTATTGCATCCTCATTAACACTGAGTACTACATCTTATAAAAGTCTCTGAAATTGATCAGAATAAATTCCATAGAAATATGACATTGAACCAATGACAGTATTGGTATAGAAAGGAAAAAAGATGAACTTTTATAGATTAAAAGTGGATGGAAGAAATCAATAGCAATTTGTCCCATTCGAATTATGAGCCATTCTCTAATACTATTGTCTGTACTGAGATGCTCTTAGGGTTTACCTTGCCCAGGGAGTTACATTTGCCATCCTTTGCCATCCAAGCCTTCCCCAAGTCACATGCAGAAGCGTGCACAGCTCTTTTCCGCCTCCTAGTTTTGGCTACGGTCATTCTCTTTGCCATGAAATACTTTTGCACTTCCTCAAGTACAAACCCATTCAATCCTCCACATCCATCTAATTAAATGCTGTGGGCCAGAGGTGAGCAGTTTGGGGCCATGGGGGAGAAGAAACATCATAGGTGCAAATTCAACCCACAAATGGTCAGGAGTGGTGAGCTCTTTCTAAAATAGGTTTTGAGGAGAGCCTGGGGATTGTCAAAGGCACCGAATCCTTTGAAACAAGCGGGAGGCAGGGGTGAGGATGCTGGGACCTGGGAGGAGGCAAGCTGGGAGTGAATGGGGGAGGGGGCGAGGAGTGTGGCTGATGCACCAGACTGACATTTTGTACCTTATATGAATAGGTGAGCCAGGCTTGGGAATGGGGACGGGGAGGCAGGGTGGGATGGACAGACAGCCCCACTGCCTGGAGCACAGTACCTTTTATACTGAGTGAGCAATTCTTGAAGAGCGCTCAGATTTTCAAATATAAGAAATGTAGTCTTCAGGTATTGTGAAAGAATAATGTGTTTGTACAGAGCCTTATCATTATGTATGTTATCTAGTTAAAATTTTTTTTGAGTCTTAGAACTAATGTGTAATGTGTAAACTGTCATTTACTATTTATTTATTTACTTATTTATTTATTATTTTTTGAGACGGGGTCTTGCTCTGTCGCCCAGGCTGGAGCGCAGCTGCAGCGGCGCCATCTCGGCTCACTGCAACCTCTGCCCCCGGGTTCAAGAGATTCTCCAGTCTCAGCTTCCTGAGCAGCTGGGATTATCAGCACAGCACTGCACTCGGCTAAATTTTTTTGCATTTTTAGTAGAGACGGGATTTTGCCATGTTGGCCAGGATGGTCTCCAACTCCTGGCCTCAAGCAATCCACCCGCCTTGGCCTCCAAAGTGCTATGATTTCAGGCGTGAGCCACTGCACTGGACCTATTTACCCATTTTGTATGTGAGGGCTCTGAGGTCTGGGAAAACTGGACAAAGCAGAAACTCATGCCAAAGACTTCTGTCCCCGTGTCCAGAGAGCTCTCCATGACAGCCCAAGCTGATTTTCCAAGAATGTGACCACTCTTTGTCAGATTTGCAACTTTTCTGATATTAAGACAACAGGCCAAAGTGCAATGTTCAGAGAGAACTAAAGGGCTTGCATTCAAACAATTCTTCTGAAAATATAAGAAAGGGCTTCATATGCCCTTTTGAAAGTTAGAGGTTAAAACATACATAGAGACACTGTGTGCGGATGTTGTGGATGCTTTAAAGATGAAAACGTCAATGGCACCTTAATAATAAGAGGCTTAGAGCACATTTTAACAGCAAATGGTTTCAGATAAATTCTCTTAAAGGACACACATACATCACTTATACGGATTTATTTATTTACTGTTGTCTAGGCCATCATTTGAATTTATTACATTCCTTTCTAATTATTTTTTGTTTGTTTTGGTTATTTTTATCAACAATGATCTGTAGGATCATTGAACAACATTGATCTATAGAAGCAACATTGCATTAGGCTGTGCCATGGCCATATAGGGTGGAAACTCACGTGGCCCTTGTCCTAAAAAAACTCCTTTGGCTGAGCGAGGAAGGTTCTCTGGCCCCAAAGACCCTCTCCTCCTCCTCCGTGTGTTCCTAGAATCATGCACCGGCACACACACTCATAGACACATGCACACTCTTAACATCAATAAGAAGGAAGTGGAAGAATGGTGCTGTTTTTGATGGAAATGTTTGTTTTACTTCTCAAATAAAATATTGTAAAGATATTTACCCAATATTATATTAATTGATACCAGAAAAAACAATGCAGACATTGGTACATTATAAACACCAATAAGTCAGTAGATTTGTCTTTAAGTTGCTTAAATAACTCACAATTCTTCCTTGAGCATTTTTTGCTGAAGGAAAATGATCCCCAGGAAATGACAAAGATCCCAGATCTGAAATAACTTTTCTTCTGCTTTACTCCCTACTACTTATTCCAGTAGGGGATCTTGCTAAGGTGAGGTTTGAAAAATTCATACCCAAAAGCACTTTATTCATACATTACTTGGAAATTAAGGATTCATCCTTTCTTTTTCTAGTCTTAAGCCCAAGGTTTTAATTTTATTTTTTAGTAAATCAATTTAAAAATAATCACCTTCTTTGATGAAACTGTTCATTTCTATTACTTTAAGCCCTTCTTCTGATTTTTAGCCCTATACTAGTTGGTTTTACACCACTATTATCCATAGTTTTGCACATTTTCCTACACTTTTATTTTCTCCTTTTTCCACTTTTTAAAAAAATATGTTTTTCAATGTATTTGCAATTGTCTTTAAATTGTTTTTGTCCTGGTAAGGAGTTAGTTTTAAACTTTCTTTAGCAGAATAATTCTTTGATCAAACAAAATGATGCATAGTGTGGTGGGTGCCCACCCTGCCCTGCACAACCACTGTGGAAGTTGATTTTAACATTTACAAATATTTTTGTACCAAATTGCTATTCAACTGCTTTCAGCATTTGAAATTTTAAACAGTACCATTAGAAGCATCTTTGTATACAATTATATATAATTTAAAAACTAATTTCATTAGGATAAATTCTCAGAGATGAATTTTTCTGGGTGGAACTTTTATGTGTCATATGAATCATCACATTTCCTTCCAGAAGAGATGAACCAATTTTTATTGCCATCAACAAAATACTTTTTTTCCCCAAAGCCCAGCTATCAATGAGTTTTATCATTTTCTTTTCTTTAATTTAATTTCATGGCTGTGAAATGAAAACACATTGATTCCACTTGAATTTCTTTAAATTTTAGAAAAGGTATTTGGTTTGTCAGATGTTGGTTTTCTATTTGTGTTTTGTTTTGCTTAAACCATCTCTTTGCTTTTAACATATGTCTCTGAGCACTGAAATTTCATTCTCTTCTCATCAATTTGTGTAAATCCTTCATCAATTTGTGTAAATCCTTCATCAATTTTACATATTAAACAGTTGCCTATGATTTATTTTGAATATTTTTAATTATCTTATATGATTTTTTAGAAATTTAATTGTATCAATCTAATTTTTCTGTTGCTTGGAATAAAATTATTTTCATACATAGTTCTACTCTTCTCCTAGTTTTTCTATTGTTACTGTCATCATTATTATTATTAGTTTACCATTTAATCTATCCACTGTTTATTATGGTAATGGGTTTGAGGTCTAGGCCAGATTTATTTTTTCTTCATTCTGATTTCTAAGTATCCCTGGAGCATTTATTATGTAATTACTTTTCCATTTGCTTTGTTAATACCTATCATTTGCCAGTTTCTTACATACCACAATCTACTGCATTTTCTATTAAGCTTAAATTTGCTTCTGCATTTAAACCAAGCCCATCGTGATTTTAATTTTCTCATTTACACTATTTTGTGTTTTCTAAAATTTTTCAATGGGCATGCATTTTATTTGTTTTTGGTATTTCATAACAAGGAAAAATCTCTAAAAATTGCATTTGCCATTCGTGCTTATTTATTTTTCAAACATAACTTTGGAATACCTTTTTGTATTAGATTTTATAAGTACTTTTATAGTTTGATTGAAATAAATCAGATCTAAAAATTACCTTGAGGGAAAACAAATTATTTTTTATATTCAATCATTTGTTCATCTTTCTTTACATCTCCTTTTACAGTTTTGCATTTTCTAGTTTTGTTTGCAAATTTCAAATCAGGCAAATTCTCAAATATTACATATTTTCTGTCAGTATTATAAATGAGACTGCCCCAAACCAATTAGTAGTTACATTTAGTAGAAATGCTTTAGAGTTTCATGGATTTCACTTTTACCTGGACACTTTCCTGACTTCCCTTTTTATTTCTAATATTTTTAGTTGGAATTCTTAGTTTCTTTGGGTTCAACTTAATGATTCTGTTTTTTTTTTATTTTATAATGTTGATTCTCTAGTACATTTCTGAAGCATTGTTAGGATGACAAGAATATCCAATGATATACTAAATAATTTTAAGAAATACATCTTTGTTTTGCTTGTTTTATTTTTTTCACAAATAAGACTTTTTATTTGCCACTATTATAAGTCTGAACTTTAAACAGATTCTTGGACTGGTGGTTTGTATCCATCAGCTCGTTCAACTTTAGCACCTGTCTCATCCCCAGTGGCTTTTCCAGAACTACTGCCTTCACCATGAAGCTCCATGAGTTTTCCCAATTCAAACTTGGGCTTCTTCAGCATTTTTACTTTTCTAACGAAGACATCGTGGAGAGGATAAATAGATTGGCAAGCCTTTTCTATGTCTTTTCCAATGCTGTCTGGAATCAATTTATTGACCACTTCTTTCAAGTCATTTGTCTGCACCTCTCGGGTCATGATTTCCATCATCTTCTTCTGGATTTGGCGGACCTGTTGGTGCTGAGCATAAGAGGTCTTCCGTATCTGATTGTTGCATTTTTTAGTAAAACCAACACAGAACAGACGAAGCAAGTAACCATCGGTAACCTTGACATCAACATGAGCTTCAATCATTGTCTGCCATTTTTTGACCATGGAGCACATTTTGTCACGGGTAAGATCCATGCCATGGAAGTTAGGCAGTTTTTGCCCTGAACATCTTCAGTAATTAGCTTGAATTTCCTAAATGCAACTTCATCATTCTGCAAATCAGCAAGACTAACTTCAAACACTCGACCTTTGAGGCCATCAGATGCAATTTTGGTTCCTTGGGTCCTGGTGACTAGCGTCTTTCCAATATTTCTTATATTGAACATAGCGGGTGCTTTCACATCATACCAATCTTTCTTAGAAAATGGATCAACCACTTTCTTCCTGGCTCCCTTTTTGCCGCCTTTCCTAAGGCGCTTATTCTTGCCAACCGCCATGGTGCTGCTCAGAGAGCCAAAAGGCTGTTTTGCTTGTTTTGAGAGGAAAAGTTTCTCTGTTACAGATTGATGTTATATCATGTTAAAGAAATATTTTCCTATTTCTATCTTTAAATTTATAACAGGAAGGAGCATTAAATTTTTATCAAATATTTAAATATTGTATCAAAAAGATCATATAAATTTTATTCCTGAATTTACTTAAACTGTATACTCATTACTTTATACTTTTAAACTAAACATATTACAGTGGT
>NW_022438888.1:0-1575 GCF_009761245.1 Sapajus apella
ATCACAAACACCACTTCACACCCAGTAAGACAGGTATAATAAAAAAGGCAGATAATAACAAGTGTTGGTGACGATGAGGATGTGGAGAAACTAAAACCTTCATACGCTGCTGATGGGAATGTAAAATGGAGCCTTCACTTTGGAAAACAGTCCAGCCATTTCTGAAAAGGTTGAACATACGGTTACCATGTGATCTAGCAATTCTACATTTATGTCCAAGAAAACTGAAAACACATCTCCACACAGATCTTAGTATCTCCTAGTATCATTCAAAATAGTCCAAAAATGGAAATTCAATGTTCATCAACTAAGAGACAAACAAAATATGGTGTATATACTTAGAATGAAATTTTATTTCATAATAAAAATGAAGTACAACACAGATGAACCTTGAAAAAAATGCCAAGAAGCCAGTGCAAATGTATGTTTTCATTTATATGAAATATCCAGAATAGGGAAATCTCTAGAGACAAAAATGTAGATTACACTGCCTAGCACTGGTGGGTTGGGAGGAAATAGAGAGTGCCTACTCATAGCAGTAGAGTTTTTAAGATTTTAGCACTATTCTTTTTTTTCTTTTAGTATCATTCTTTAAAGACAAGAAAAAACTTTAAATTTTAGAGCAGTTTTGGTTTTGCAGTAATATTGAGAAGATGCAGAGATTTTTTTTTTATATACCCCGCTGCTTCCATACATGCATAGTCACCCCCATTAACATCCCTCGCTGGAGTGGTTACAATTAATGATCCTACAATGACACATCATTATCACCCAAAGTCCACAGTAATGCTTCTTTTTGGGGTGATGAAAATGTTCTAAAACAAATTGTGGTGGTGGTTGCACAGCTCCATTTTTAATTAAAAAAAATTTTTTTGAGACAGGGTTTCACTTTGTTGCCCAGGCTAGAGCGCAGTGGGACTCACTGCAACTTCTGCCTCCTGGGCTTGTGATCCTCCCACCTCAGCCGCCCAAGTAGCTGGGACTACAGGTGCACGACACCATGTCCAGCTAAAAGTTTTGTAGAGAAGGGGTTTTGCGTGTTGCCCAGGCTGATCTCACACTTCTTGGCTCAAGTGATCCTCTTGTCTTGGCTTCCCAATGTGCTGGGATTACAGGCATGTGCCACTGTGCCCAGCCTGCACAACCCTCCAAATGTACTAAAGCTGTTGAATTGTATACTTTAAATGAGTGAACTGTATGGCATAGGAATTACATCTCAAGAAAGCTGGTAGCAAAACATTTTATGAGACAGTTGGGTTAATTTGAAGATGAACAGGGTAGATGATATAAAGCAACGATAGTGGTCTAAAGTTGCATTTATTGGGCCGGGCGCAGTGGCTCAAGCCTGTAATCCCAGCACTTTGGGAGGCCAAGGCGGGTGGATCACGAGGTCAAGAGATCGAGACCATCCTGGTCAACATGGTGAAACCCCGTCTCTACTAAAAATACAAAAAAAAATTAGCTGGGCATGGTGTCACGTGCCTGTAATCCCAGCTACTCAGGAGGCTGAGGCAGGAGAATTGCCTGAACCCAGGCTGGAGTGCAATGGCGCGATCTCGGCTCACCGCAACCTCC
>NW_022438888.1:1675-11635 GCF_009761245.1 Sapajus apella
AAAAAAAAAAAAAAAAAAAAAAAAAGTCTAGAGAAGTGCAGTGGTGAGAAGTGGAGCACCAGTAGTAAAGGAGTTTGGTCTGTAACTGAACAATCAAGAGAACTTACTACCCTGTATCAGCCTAAAAGCAAGATCTTGAAGAAATATTTGTATACTCATGTTCAAAGCAGCATTAGTCACAATAACCAAAAGGTGGAAGTAACACAGGTGGTATATACATATAACGGACTATTATTTAATCTTAAAAGGGAAGGAAATTCTGACACATGCTACATACAACATGGATAAACCACAAGGACATTATGCTATATGAAATAAGCCAGTCACAAAAAGACAAATGCTGTATGATTTGTAGATGAGATGTCTAGTGAAATTCATAGAGGCAGAACTAGAATGTTGGTGACCAAGGCTGGGGGGAAAATGGGGAATGAGAAATTGTTCAATGGGTACAGAGTTTGTTTTGCAAGATAAAGAATTCTGGAGATTGGCTGCACAAGGTAAATGTACTTAATGCTAACGAATTATACACTCAAAAATGGTTAAGATGATAGATTTTGTTGTGTAGATACCAAACTTTAAAAATCGATTCCATCTTTCTTATCAAATCTTAATTTTTTTTTTTTTTTTTTGAGACGGAGTTTCACTCATGTTACCCAGGCTGGAGTGCCATGGCGCAATCTCGGCTCACCGCAACCTCCGCCTCCTGGGTTCAGGCAATTCTCCTGCCTCAGCCTCCTGAGTAGCTGGGATTACAAGCACGCACCACCATGCCCAGCTAATTTTTTGTATTTTTAGTAGAGACGGGGTTTCACCATGTTGACCAGGATGGTCTTGATCTCTTGACCTCGTGATCCACCCGCCTCGGCCTCCCAAAGTGCTGGGATTACAGGCTTGAGCCACCGCGCCCGGCCAAATCTTAATTTTTAACTCTCATTTTTTTCCCCATTTCAGTTAGACTGCTCTATTAACTTTACTTCCAGTATGCCTCTTAGCTTTGCATCTTGTTATTTCTTCTCTGTAATGGTCTTTCGTGATCACCCATCCATTTTTAAAAGGTTGCTTGTGCTTTCGTTTCCAAGACATCACCTTATACATCCAACTAGGAGTCACATCATCCATGTCATCCCTACTCTTTCAAAACACTGTCCTCTCTCTTTTCTGCACCACACAGAAGGGCCTACACATGGCTTTAATGCTTTAGCTTAGCCTCCCCGACCACACCTCCTAAGACCCTGAGGATCAGGGGGCATTATCTCACAGTTCTCCTGCACCTCTCTCCCAACCCAACAAATACACATGCTGCTAGCATGGAGCTGCGCACATAAGCTCCACCGATGAAGACGCAACACACTGGGCAGTGCATCTCAACACATCAAATTACCCGCGCACAGGAGTCTGATGTAGCAAATGTGGGTCCTTCAGGATCCTTGAAGGCAGCCCTATAATTTGCCGTTTTCTCCCCTTCAAAAATACTCTGTGGGCCGGACGCGGTGGCGCACGCCCGTAATCCCAGCACTTTCGAAAACCCAAGCCAGAGGATCACTTGAGGTCAGGAGTTTGAGACAAGGCTGGGAAACTCGGTGAAACCCTTCTCTACAAACAAACAAACAAACAAAAATTAGCTGGGGGTGGTGGTGCGCCCCTGTAATTCCAGCCACTCGGGAGGCTAAGGCAGGAGGATCACCTGAACCTGGGAGGTCGAGACTGCAGTGAGCCTTCATCGCGCCATTGCACTCCAGCCTGGCCGACGGCGGTGAGATCCTGTCTCAAAAAAATAAAACCTACGACTTCCCCACATATCATCCCAGGGTAAAGCACGCGACGGAGGAGCGAAGCAGTGTTTATTTGTGGAGGCGCTCAAGTAAGAAATCCTTGAGTTTCGCTGGCCGACTCAAGGGTCTCCGAAGCCTCCACGGGGCTGTCTCCCTCCCAAAAAGGCAAAGAACCGTTAAAAAGTTGTGCTTCCGGCACAAGCTTCCGCGCCTGCTCGGAAAAGGGAGCGTGGACGCACAGCTCTGTTAAGGGAAGTCGCAAGGCACAATTTCCTTCATGGCAGTGGCCCGTAACCCAGAAGTGAAAGGCCGTTTCCTTCGGGTATGAGATCCCTGACCAAAGGAAGTTCCAGTTGGACCCGACTTTTACTCAGAGTTTCCCGCATCCACTTTAGCTCTTCCTATCACGTTCCCTGCTTGCTGATACACTGTTGCTGTGGCCACTTAGTTCCAATCTTCTTTGCAACTTTCCAAGGGTCCTAACTACACTCGGCCATCCTTTCCTGAAAATAAAAAAAACACACAAAAAAACCAAAAAGCAAACGTTTACCCTACGGGTCCCCATCAGGGTCAACCAGCGTTCTCCGTGAGGGGCAAAGCTCCCGGGGACTTTCTGCCTAACACAGCCAGGCCGGCGCCTGCGCCGGGCGTTACCATAGAGAGGCAGTCGCCTCTCTGGTCTCGGTTTACGTTCTCTATGGTGCAGCCGGGTCGGTGGCGGTAAGGAGAAAAAGAGGGACCGCACTGCGCAGGCGCCTTCGGCGTCTCTCTCGCTCTCTCGGTCTTTTTTTTTTTTTTCTTTCTTTTTTTTTTTTTAATCCCCGCACCAAGCGCTTAACCTCATTGGGGTGGAGGAGAAGGCGGCGGCTCTCTGGTCCGCAGCGGCAACAGTAACGAAAAACAGGGCTGTAAGTACCCGATCAGGGGGCGGAGGGTCAGACCCGAGCCCTCCCGCGGCCCCGGCCCCTCCCGCACATTGGCGGGCGCCGGGTCTGGGTGGGGGTGATGTCCAGCGCTGTCATCGGCTCTTGGGTGCACTTTGGGGGATGGGGTGGCCCTGAGGTGGGAGCCTGGCGAGGAGCGGGTTGCGAGGGTTGTTTATACAGCTTGTAGGTCGCTGAGCCCAGGCTGCTTTGCAGAGGGAGTGAGTCGGCCGTGGGGTCAGTCGGGCTTTGTGTGCCCCTGTTTCCCTTTCCCAGACCCCACCCGGGCCCCCTTTTTATCCTGAGTCTCTCCTTCCGGGTGGGAGAATCCAGCGAACCCGGGGCGCGTTTGCAAGGAGGGGAGGGGGCGAGGGAGAGAAACCCACAACAACTAGTCGTCGGCGAGTGATGGGTGTGGAGAAAGATCCAGAGGGAAGGGGTGCCGGGAGGCGGGCGGCCCGGGTTCCTGGCCCGGGCTCCCAGCCCGGCCAGACAAAAGCTGCGCGAGCGGCGCCGACGGAGCGGCTGGCCTGATGGGATGCGCAAGGTCCCCTTGGTCCCCGGGGCCTTCGAAGAGCTTCTTTCTGAAGCTGGGAAAGCGAACAAGTGCTGAGTTAAGACTGTGCAGCCTTCTCAACTTGCCTTTGTTGTTCTTTGGTGTTGGCAGAGACGCTCTGACGAAGATGAGTGTGTGATCTTGCACGTTAGCCTGGCTAGGTACAATGGAGCTAATCAAATTTTGCTTTCCATTTTCCGAGCTGCTTGGATGAGCATGGGGCTTTCCAGAGTTTAACTTATTACATAATATTTTAAAAATAGTTGTTTGTTTCTAAAATTAAGAAAAAACTTAGGTGGAGTCTTAAAGCATGCTGTGTTGCAGCTAGTGAGTTTCTGTGTAGTGGGGTGCGTTCGTTAAATACTGACCATTCGTAGAACCTGTGAGCTCTTTAAACATGATACTTTAATTTGTAGATTTGGCAATGAGAGCTTCAGATTCTCCAGTCCTTTGGGAGGCAGTGATGCAGAAGAGTCAGAAGCGAGAAACAGTTTCATGCTGCCATGTACCTTCCATCCTATTTGGATTCCACAGTCCGTTTTCAATTCTGCCATTAGAAATTGTTTTTATTACTGTTATTATTTATGACGTTAACTGACCTCCGGTATGAGGGATCCTGGACACTGGCTGTGTTTGCTTATCAAGGGAGTGGGAGTATAGCAACATTGATGTAGAGATAATATAGATACAAAGTAATACAGCGCCTCAGAGTACTGAATATTATTTACTTTTTACATTTGTTAAGAAAGAGATAAATATCAGTGATCTGGTGGTTATCTTGTAAAATTGTGCAATTGCACCTTTTTAGCGGTTGTTACTCAAATCTCAGTTTCTATAATTCATTCTTTATTATGAGCTAACTTGTAACACTATTTTAGATTCCTAAAGCTTTAATTTTTATGGAGTTTTCAGCTATAGGTTTTAATTCTCCCAAGTAAGGTTAACCAAAGTTAGGACTCCTTTGAAGAGACTTTGTTGGTGGTGGAGGTGTCAAATATTATATCTCTGTGTTACTACTGAATTGGCAAATACAGAAAAGGTTTTTGCTAAGTTTGCACCATAAATTTGTGTTAGAATGGAAAACCCAGATCTCCTAGTATGTCAGACTTTTGAATTAACCCACAGATTCAACTTTATTTATGTAAAGAGGTAAGCAATTTTTTTTTAAATTGATAGCAAGTAAAAATCTGAAGCCTGGTGTATTATGCTTCCATAACTAATGGGATAGAATCTCTTAAGTGTAGTTCAGATGATAGGAACTTGCTTTTTATAGAGCAAGATTTCAGAGCCTTAAAATAGTTTGACAGGGATGTTGAGAAATGATTGGCCAGAAGAACATTAAGTTTGTCATTCAAGTGTGTTATGTTTTGTTTACTGGTTTTGTTTATTATTTTTAGTTTTAGCTTTTAAGACAGAGTTTCGTTCTTGTCGTCCAGGCTGAAGTGCATGGCACCTCGCTGCAGCCTCTGCCTCCCAGATTCAAGTGATTCTTTTGTCTCAGCCTCCTGCGTAGCTTACAGGTACCCACAGCCACACCCAGCTAATTTTTAGTAGAGACAGGGTTTCATCATGTTGGCCAGGCTGGTTTCCAACCCCTGACTTCCGGTGATTTGCCTGCCTTGGTCTCCCAAAGTTCTGGGATTATAGGCGTGAGCCATCGCGCCCAGCCTGTGTTTATTTGTTTTAGATTTAGATTTTTTGCTTCAGTCTTGTTTATTCTATTTTCTTTTATTTATTTATTTTTTTGAGGCAGAGTCTCACTGTGTAGCCAGGCGCCAGGCTGGAGTACAGTGGCGCGATCTCAGCTCACTGCAACCTCTGCCTCCCAGATTTAAGCAATTCTCCTGCCTCAGCCTCCCGAGTAGCTGGGACTACAGGCATGCCACCATGCCCAGCTAATTTTTGTGTTTTTAGTAGAGACAGAGTTTCACCATGTTGGCCAGGATGGTCTCCATCTCTTGACCTCATGATCCGCCCGCCTCAGCCTCCCAAAGTGTTGGGATTATAGGCGTGAGCCACTGTGCCCGGCATCATTCTATTTTCTTAAGTAGCTTAGTGTCATGATTTATAAGTTGAGTGAGATGGTTTCTTGGGCCTAAGACTTAAATTTATTGAGACCCATCTATTCTATTCTATTTTTTTTTTTCCTTTAATTTAGAGATGGAGTTTCTCCTCGTTGGCCAGGTTGGTCTCGAACTCCTGACCTCGTGATCTGCCTGCCTCAGCCTCCCAAAGTGCTGGGATTACAGGCTTGAGCCACCGCGCCCGGCCTGAATCAGTGATTTTCAAACTTCATTGTGCATTCTGGCTCTGCCACTTACCAGTGCTGTGATTTTAGGCCAGTTAAATAATCTCAGTATTTTAGCACCTTTGTCTGTAAAACAAGGGTGAGAGGAGGGCAGTGTTAATTGTAGCACCTACCTATAGGTTGTTGTCAAGATTAAATGAGATAATGTAAAGTGTTGAGGGTAGTAACTGATACGTGTTAAGGGTAACACATGGTGGGAGTTAATAACTATGTAGTAGTAGTTGCAACAATCAAGTCACTGGAATCACTTTGGGACCTTGTGAAAATACAAGCAGCCTGGCCTTACTTTTTTCTCTTCCACTCAGAGAATTTGTATGGGACGTGGGTAGCCACAGTTTTAACAGTCCCCAGATAATTTTTAGATGACCCAGAGGTGGAGAACTCTGCACTCTACATTCATGATATAAGTTATTGCATTAGCTTTTACAAATTAAAAATTTTAAATTCTCCAAGTAATAGTTGAATAGATCTTCCTAAATGATTCGAACAATGCAGATACAAGTAAAGGCATGGCTCCCAATTTCAGACTCCTCTGGAGAAAGGAGAAACACCCACTTACTAGTTTGGAAAAACCCACATTTCCTTCTATACACTGTTACCCTTTTTGTAGATTTTATTTATTTATTTATTTATTTTGAGACGGAGTTTCACTCATGTTACCGAGGCTGGAGTGCAATGGCGCGATCTCGGCTCACCGCAACCTCCGCCTCCTGGGTTCAGGCAATTCTCCTGCCTCAGCCTCCTGAGTAGCTGGGATTACAGGCACGCACCACCATGCCCAGCTAATTTTTTGTATTTTTAGTAGAGACGGGGTTTCACCATGTTGACCAGGATGGTCTCGATCTCTTGACCTCGTGATCCACCCTCCTTGGCCTCCCAAAGTGCTGGGATTACAGGCTTGAGCCACCGTGCCCGGCCCTGACATGAAGTTTTTTTATTTTTACTTTTTTAAGCCAAAAGATACTTTGTCACCCAGGGTGGAGTGTCGTGGTGTGATCACAGCTTACTGCTGCCTTGACTTCCCCCCTCAGCCTCCTGAGTAGCTGAGATTAGTCAAGTGTGTGCCACCACGCTTGCTAATTTTTATGTTTTTTTGTAGAGACAGGATCCCACTATATTGCCCAGGCTGGTCTCAAACTCCTGGACTCAAGCAGTCCTCTTGCCTCACCATCCCAAAGTGCTGGGATTGTAGACGTGAGCCACTATGCCGGAGTAGTTATCATATAAAGAAGTGGGATTATTGAATTGAATGGTATTTATGACCTTTTTTTTTCTTTTTTTAAAGAGACATGGTCTTGCTCTGTTTCGTAGGCTACTCCAACTCCTGGGTCCAGTGATCCTCCTGCCTCAGCCTCCTGAGTAGCTGGGACTGTAGGCACACACCAGTACATCCAGTCTCATATTTATGACTATTGATAGTTATTGCTGCCAGGTAACCAAAACTTTGTACCATTTAGTAACTTTCCCAGCAATCTAAGGATATGTTAATTTCACAAAAATGTTACCAGCTTCTGGTGAATATATTTTTTGCTATTATATGAGGTGTAGCTGGTGCATTATTTTTATTTTTCTCTACTTTTTGTGTTTATTTAAAAAAAAGCAGTCACGATGGCCTTCAGTGTGAAGAAACTGTATGAAACTCACATTTGGTATTACATACAGGTGGTCTCTGTTATTTCTTTGGTTTCCAGTCCTGTTGTACATAACCAAAACTATTGCGTTTCTAGATGGGCACTGAGGAAAATGCAACCGTTGCTTTGTGGGGTAGATTGTTGTGGTTGTCCACATCAGAATGTAATCTTGCTACATTTTTGTGGCGTACCTTCTAGTGTTTCTTTAAACAGTTGTGTGCTAGGCTTCTGTGTAAAATATTTAGTAATCAGAATGTCTGTGGGTGTGGGTGAGCTATCTGCTTTTTTTTTTAACAGGTTCCCCAAGTGCTTCTGGGGCTACAGAAGTTTGAGAGCAGCCTCTGGGGACTACCTTTTAGCTAATTTTCTTCACAGACTGTGTCTTTCCTGTGGGTAGAGGCAGCCTCTGTTACGAACAGTAGCTCAGACATGCTAACAGAGGCCCGTTGTATAGGGAGAATGAATTGTGTAGCAGTGCCTTCCTAAATAAGAGTAGCTGGGTTCGTTCTTGGAACAATAAGCCAGTCTTTCCTGAGAGAGTTGAACTGCATAAAAACAGCTCCTTCTCTGATGTTTTTCTGTGGTGCTGGTGGCTGTTTTATTAAGTTCTGGTAAGTCATAGTGTTATCCCAATCCAAGCGGTATTCTGCTCAGCCTTTGGTTGACTGAAAGAAACATAGATCTATTGCTACACTAGCCATCACTGTGTGACTGGACACACACCATTTGTCAGGCAGTTGTCTGGGTGCTAGAGGTGTAGTTCTGCCAATTCTTACAGTAACATTGAAAAGAAGGTGCCATTGTCATTTTATAATGAGAGAAAGCAGAGACTTGGAGAAGTTGAATACTTTGTTTATTGTCCCACAGCTGCAGAGAAGCAGAATTTGGCTTTCAAAATCTTCAGCATGCTTTTCTTTTTTTTTTTGAGACGGAGTTTCACTCTTGTTACCCAGGCTGGAGTGCAATGGCGCAATCTCGGCTCACCGCAACCTCCGCCTCCTGGGTTCAGGCAATTCTCCTGCCTCAGCCTCCTGAGTAGCTGGGATTACAGGCATGCGCCACCATGCCCAGCTGATTTTTTGTATTTTTAGTAGAGACGGGGTTTCACCATGTTGACCTGGATGGTCTCGATCTCTTGACCTCGTGATCCACCCGCCTCGGCCTCCCAAAGTACTGGGATTACAGGCGTGAGCCACCGCGCCCGGCCGTCAGCATGCTTTTCGTTTCTCTCATTTTTTTTTTTTTTCTCAGCTCAGGTTGTTCTTTCTTCATGAAGGTCAGCGGGCTGCCCTGGGAAAAGGTCTGCTCCCACTATCTGGCAGCATCTGGAAACCACTCACTAGTCAGGAGGGATATAGAGATGCAGACTTCCCATCAGGGTTTCCACGAGGTTTATATCAGATGACTGTACAGTCCTTTTAGATTTGAGTTCCTGATAACGAAATCTAACCTTAGACAATCCAGTTAACTGAAGACCTGATAAGGTTTTTTTCTTTTTTAAAAAATTATTATTTTATTTATTTATTTTTTATTTTGAGACGGAGTTTTGTTCTTGTTGCCCAGCCTGGAGCGCCGTGGTACAGTCTCGGCTTATTGCAACCTCGGCCTCTGGGGTTCAGTGATTCTCCTGCCTTAGCCTCCTGAGTAGCTGGGATTACAGGCGCCTGCCACACCCCCAGCTAAAAGTTTTTTCTTTTAAGTGTTTTATTGTATTAAAATATGCATAACATAACATTGTCCATTTAAACTTTTATTTTTTTTTGAGACGGAGTTTCGCTCTTATTGCCCAGGCTGGAGTGCAATGGTATGATCTAAGCTTGCTGCAGTCTCTGCCTCCTGGGTTCAAGCTATTCTCATGCCAGAGCCTCCTGAGTAGCTGAGATTATAGGCATGAGCCACACTTGCCTAATTTTGTATTTTTTTTTTTAGTAGAGACAGGGTTTCACTATGTTGGTCAGACTGGTCTTGAACTCCTGACGTCAGGTGATCCACCTGCATCGGCCTCCCAAAGTGTTGGGATTATAGGTGTGAGCCATTGTGCCTGGCCTAAAATTTATTATTATTATTATTATTTTGAGATGGAGTCTCACTCTGTCACCCAGGCTGGAGTGCAGTGGCGCGATCTCAGCTCACTGCAACCTCCACACTCCCAACCCTGGGTTCAAGCGATTCTCCTGCCTCAGCCTCCCCGGTAGCTGGGATTATAGATGTTTGCCACCGTGCCTGCTAATTTTTGTATTTTTAGTAGAGACAGTGTTTCACCATCTTGGCCAGGCTGGTCTTGAACTCCTGACCTTGTGATCCACCTGCTTTGGCCTCTCAAAGTGCTGGGATTACAGGCATGAGCCACTGTGCCCAGCCTTAATATTTGATTTTTTTTTTAGAGACAAGGTCTCACTGTATTGCCCAGGCAAATCTCAAACTCCTGGGCTCAAACAGTCTGTCCACCTGTGTCTTCCAAAGTGTTGGGATTACAGACGTGAGCTACTGCGCTTGGCCTGAAAATTTGTTAACTAGCTATTTAAGATTCTGGTAACTGAATTTTGAATTGGGAAATATGCTCAGTTTAGAGGTTTTTTGTATGTCTATATATTGCCTGTTCTTTTTTGACAAATGCTTAGTTTCAAAAATTACTTTGAGTTTGACCAATGAGTATGTGTTACTTTTTTAACAAAAAATTAAACAGCGTTAGAAAATTCTTGTCTAGAAATTCCAAAAGTTACCTAGTGAAGTCTCTGATCTTTCTCTCCGAATCTGTATTATTATATTT
>NW_022438889.1:0-7646 GCF_009761245.1 Sapajus apella
GATCGCCTGGCTCCCTGTCTGAGCCTTTTTTTTTTTTTTTTTTTTTTAAAGTTGGTGTTCCAGTAGTCTGTTGAAGAGGCACCACGGTCTGTGTTTTCCCCTGTGGCAAGTCACTGCGCTGGCTTAAACAGCGGCACTGAGATTCGTCGCTTTTTTTGCCCTGGAATCTACTGTCCTGGTTCCCTGCTCAGTCCCCTTTTTAAACAGACGAATGGGTGACTTCCCGTGGCTCCAATCACCAGCCAAAAGGGCACCCGGACCGGTGTATTTTGTATGAAGAACCGCTGCTCCGGGGCACTGACAAAGCAGCTGTGGGGGCCGTGGAGCTCCTCCGCCTGGGAATTTCCTAGTCTGGGCAATAAAAATGCGGCATCTACTCACCCTCTGAGCTTTCACTGGGAGCTGCAATCCTGAGCTGTTCCTAAACGGCCATCTTGGATCAATCCCTGGATGCCTTCTTAATCAGGATCGACTTATTTAATCTAACACCATTAGAAAATGCTAACCATTAGGAAAGTTGCTAACTTCCCTGGCAGCAGGACTAAGAAAATGTTGATCTGGTTTTGGGAAGCAAAGATGTGTGGAAGCTGTACCAAGCCTGGAGACAGCATGTGTGGAACAGCTAGGCAAAAGCTGACAATTGTGAATTCCACAGCTGGAGAGGTCTCTCTTTTGCTAACTCCACATGGCTTGGATTTCACTCTATTTTTGGATGAATATTGGAATTCTATCTCAATCAGTAATTCTGCCATGAATCCTCACAGTTGTTGGGGAAATGCAGCTTGTTGCTTTTTTTGTTCTCTGCTCCAGACCCAGCTTGTTGAAGCCTGTGTGGGACTTGACTGGATAGAGTCCTACACTTCGTCCTCTAGGAGTGTTGTACAGCTTATCCCTTTCAGATTCTCACCTGGCCATTTTTCTCCAAGTGAGCTGGTTATCCTGACCCTCAACACCTGTTCTCTACTTGGCTCTGTGCCCCAATAAGGTAACTGTTGTGAACTACATCACCCAGTCTCCATTGTAAACTGATAACTAGGTGGCTGTGGCCACTGGGAGACACTGACTAGGAGGAAAGGTTGGTGGGATGAAGTTTGGGTTCTAATTATTGACTTCCTCTTGACTTCAAAGCTATGTCTTGGACAGTAACTCTCTGCAGAGCTGTTTCTGCCAGATGGGACGCTTCTCACTAGCGCTAGCCCTCATTGGGCTTTCAGTATCCTTTTCTATTCTTTGGTCTCCATGGTCGTCAGTAGCTTGGTGTTGCTAAGCCTTTATGTCACTCTTTGCTCTCTTAATTCACCTTACATGAAGGTTTCCTTTCACTAAACTCCTCACCGTTTGAGTGTAGTTTTTTGCTGGGACCCTGATAGTTGGAAAAAGCTGTGAGCTTTGAAGGCAGCAAGGTTTTTTCATGTAATAAGGAAAGTGGAACCCCACTTAACTCATCTGGTAGATACTATGTCTTGTCTTGGCATCTTGGGAGATGTACTTGGTAGTCTGAATGAATAGGGTGTGTTCATGAAACAGAAGGCCCTTCATCCATGACATACATAGAGGAAAGGGATGGACTAGGGGTTGTCTTCAGTCATAACTGATAACCGAACTGAATGTCTGTACACAAACGCATGTCCTTAGCACTGAGGAATCACTTGACTGCTTTCCACAATGGTGAACTAATTCACACTCCCACCAACAGTGAAATGTGTTCCCTTTGCTATGCAGTTTCATCTGTTTTGACCTTAATAGCTGCTCTGACTGGCATGAGATGGTATTCCATCGTAGTTGAGACTTGCAGTTGTCTAACAAGTGACGCTGGGTTTTTGGACCACATTTGACTTTAGGCAAGTGTGTTCATGTCCATCTAAAGCTTTATTCTTGAATTTCTTACATATCTTCAGCATTAGACCTTTGTTAGATAGGTTAGCAAATGTTTTCTTCAGTTATGTAGGTGGTCTGACTTGGTTTCTTTGGCTGTGCAGAGGCTTTTAAGTTGAATTAGACCCTGCTTGTCAATTTTGTTGAAACTGCTTTTGGTGTCTTTGTCATAAAATCTTTGCCTGTTGTTTTGTGTGTAGAATGGTATTGCCTGAATTGTGTACCAGGGTTTAGTTTTGGGTTTTACCTTTAAGTCCCTATCCATCTTGAGTTTACTTTTGTAATACACGCTATATATGGAACACTATACACCCATAAAGAATAGTCCTGCATTTTTGCAGGAACATGGGTGGTGCTGGAGGTCGTTATCCATAGCAAACTAATACAGGAACAGAAAATCAAACACTCCCTGTTCCCTTAAAATGAGAGCTAAATAATTCTTGAACACAGAGGGAATAGCAGACACTGGGGCTTCCTGGAGGGTGGAAGGTAGGAGAAGGGAGAACAGAAAACTAGGTACCAGGTTTCAGTACCTGAGTGAAATATGTACAAATCCTGTGACATGAGACCTACATAACTTGGATATTATGTACCTCAAATCTAAAGTTAAAATGTATGCCTGTGCTTAAAGTTAAACTTTGAAGCTGCAATCCAAAGGTAACAATGACTTGTAGAAAGCATACTGTAAGCCTGCTGGTAATGACACTTGTGGTCAAGCTTCAGCTCCCCAGTTGCCTAACCTGGATATTTAGTTCAGAATCCAACGTGTTTACTGCTTCCAGGGGGATTACAGGGTCAAGCCAAGCACAAGGTTAATACTCAATAAGATTGAGCTTCAAAAGAATGAAGGAACAAGATCTGCCCACGATAGGTTTGCTCTGCACACTATAGATCTGCTCCCATACGTTTATCCACTTTCTCCCAGGCATTCTTACCTCTGGTTTTTACAATCATGTTCTTCATATGACAACCTGGGTAAGCCATTAGTCATTGCTCCAGTATCTATATTGTATATTTCTCCACCAATCAAGTGACCAAGCACAATGCTTGAGCCCATACTCACTGTGAGGACATCCTCTGACCACTTACAGGGTCATGAATGAGGTGGCACTGCAGCAGCAGTCCATCTCTGGCTTGTTAATATCATACCCAGGCGACTATCTTGAACTACAGTCCTTCCAGCTGACAGAAGAAAACACAAAGTATAGGTATGTGAAGGAAAGTTACTGTAGATGTGGGGCTCTGGGTCTGTGGAACTCAGGTCCATTGTGGAATGAATTCCTGAGGGTTCCCAGCCTTGGGTCTGAAATAGTACGCACAAAGTAGTAGTTCTAGTTACGTGGTCACGTAACACCTGACACATTGCCCTATTTTAGGGTCTTGGGAATAAGGTAGGAACTAAACAGATCAGTTCTCTGTAGAACCTGTTTTGGACCTCTGGGATGTCTACCAGCCACAAAATCCCTCCAGCACCACTGGGATGTGGAGTCATAGTGCCTAAACTACAGGGAGGCTCAGATAGAATCCTGGACCTGCTGCTAAAAGGCATCAGTCACTTCTTGCTCATCAGGCTGAACATTTTGCTATTGATACAGTAGACTGGTCTCTTCACAATCTCGAGACTATAAAAGTCACTTTAGACAACTGGCGGAGCAGGAGAAACTTCCAGAACCTGGGAGTATGACAGTGAATGTATTGCTGCTTTATTTGTGGTGAATGTGAATGGCTTTCAGTCTCCCTAATGGGGTGAAACAGTTGGCCAGGGCAATAGCTTCAAAGGGCCCAAGGCAACTGCTGCTTAATAGCAGACCACCACCTCTGACACAGCAGGTACGACTAAGCTACCATGTTGATCTGATGGTAGTTCAACAAATGCCAAGACTTGCCTAATTCTCTTAGGATCCATTCTTGTGAATCAAGCAGGTGACACAAAGCCCCCATCCCTGGCACTAACACTTTGAAGATGGTGTTTTAGCTTCTGACTTAACTCTTGGCTGTATGGAAGGCAGGTTTTGAGGAAACTCTAATTGGCCTTTCCTGCCATGATAGCTTTTCCCCCATGGGTCAGGGAACATGTCAAGGTTAGATGAGTTGCTACTATATTTCTATCCTGATTACTTGGATTGGGAAAAGGTCCAGAGGTAGTCTCGAGACCCATTGGAGCCATTAGAAGACAGCATTGGTTTCATTTTGTCAGCTAGTCAACACACACTCCTCTAGATTATGAGGACTGATCTGGCTGGAGGTCCCTATCACAGGTATGAATGGTCCTGTCCCCATTTTACTGAGGCAAATTGGCATGTTTCCATGGGAGGGATGGAAATGTGTACCTGCTGTGATACCCCAGGGCTGTCATTAGCAGACAGACAATATTCAAGGGAATACTCCCTTCAAGGGAACTACATATAGCCCCTCCAATCCATGGACTGAGTCTTTTTTAAACATGAAAACTTGGTGAGGGATTGTATCAGGCAGGGTTCAACCAGAGAATCGGGAGCTGCAGGATATATACCTCCATAGGCCAGTTACTTTAGTTTGAGTACATGCATCCTATGTGACTGTGGAGGCTGATGCAAATCCAGAATTCAAAGTCTACCAGTCAAGAAAAGATAACAGGTAATCGGGAACTAAGACATGGGGCCAGGCTATCATAGACAAAAAAGGAGGGTCACTGAGCAGAAAGGAATTTTCAACTGATGCAATAAGACTATCCTAGATAATCAGCAGGGGACTAAGTCAAAATCATGACTCTAGGCTTTAATTTCATCTTGATATACCTTCACACTATACCATATTTGGAAGCACTTGACCAGACTGCAAACCTAGCCAAGTTGACCTCAAAAGCTATAAGGACCATGACTGACTGGTGCAGTAGGTCACTTTCTCACCTGTTCTTGATCTGATTATACTGACTAAACTATCTCTACCTGCTCATCTATCTCACCCCCTAGGCACACGGATGAACAGCTATTGTTGGCTTCCTGTGGGTCAAGGCCATTCTGCCTGGCTACCTGCTATGGTTGCCATGCCTTAAGTGCAACCCCTTGGTACCTGTTCTACATTCCTATCCCCACTGACACCAGGGAATGCCATTCCATGGCAACATCTCCTATTGGCTCTGGCCCATGTAGGACGGCCACAACTAGGCTTCTTGGAGAAGCCAGTGACCCTCACTAGTGCTTTTTCCTGGCTTAGTGAAAGGGATACTCCAGAGAAATACAGTCAGGTGGTAGGTTCTCTGATCTCATTGTTGATGCTACCATAATCACTTTTGAGTCTAATTCCTTGATCAATACTGATAATCCTCACTTGCCACAGGCCACTACTGGGTGCAAGCATCAGGGAGGCATCTCAGCAGTGTCAGTCTTCCTAGGAACCCTTGCTGAGCTACACAAAGGTACTCGCCAACCTTTCTGTATAGCTTCAGTCTTTCCAGAAGCATTCTAGTTCCTGCTTATGTTGTACAGTTCTTCTGGGAAATCTGTCTCTTCATTGCAGAGATGTTTTATTCTATGTTGTGAACTGACCCTGTTGACTAAAACGTCTACCTGACTTTAATCCTGGGTACTCTAGTAGTACAAAGTAACGCATCCTCATTAGCCTCCTGGGATAGCCATTGGCTGTCTCATGGACATGTAATGAAGGCCTGGATTTAAGGTTACTGTTAGTAACTAGAATCAAGCCTGCATGCATTTCTTGAATTGTTGAGCTTTCACGGAACAACTTAACATGGCCCGTGAAAATTCTCTGGAGCTTTCTATCAGCATCTATCTCAGCAGCTGAGTTGCTATTCCTAACAGCAAGCTTAGTTTAGAAACTTGTCCTCTATGAAGTTCAAATTTGATCCAAGAATTATACAAAGCAAGAATGTACAGAGTAACTATTATACCGTTCATCTGTTGGCATAAAGCATTGAAGGTCAATTCCTAGGTCTGTCTTAAAAGAAGTAAAGGCATAGGGAGGGTAAATTTTTTTTTTTTTTTTTTTTTTTTTTACTGGAGCAGAGAATCATCCAAACTCGAAACTGGAGTAGCCATAGTTCAACTGTGGAATAGGGCAAGAACTCTTCAGAACAAGGTACAATCCCAACATTAGCAGGGGCAAATACAGGGGAGTGTTCTCACAATGGGATATGCTGGAACAACATGCTGAACAGGGGGCCATCCAGAACATGAACATAAGTGGCCCACCATGGGATCACTCTGCTCACTCGAATACTCAGCAAGTGGGTGCTGATTCTTCTGGATTTGTGAAGATCCTTGGGGCCTCCTTGAATACATAAGCCTAGGCACTTCTGAGCATTAAGGTACAGGGATGACTGAAGCCAAGAGGTGATCTTAACTCATGGAGTAGCTCTTCAAAGAAATTAAGGGAAAGGGGTTTCCCTGTAGGACAAAGGTTGCCACCTCCTTCATGTGTTCCAAAGGTGATTCTAGTCAGCTGGAACACCACTGTACACTATCCTAGAAGCCAAGTGCAGCATCAATTTTAGAATCCAAACATCTTGGATTTGATAAGTGTTTATGATGTTTAACTCGGTTGATAGCCCTATTGGAATATTTGCTGGGACAGAACTTTGAGTCAAAAGCAAGACAATTTTATGAATCCAAGATGAATTCATGATACACTTAACATTGGTTAAGTGACAGAACAAACTCAGAACAGAAAACAATATTAGGTGACACAGAGCAAACTCGGACAGATGAAAGTCTCTGTTGGCTCTGAAGCCTTGGGAGCCAGCTGACTCAGACTTAGCTTGAAGGGCAGAACTTGAAAATATATTCTTGGCCCAATGATGCTGGTGATCATGAGCTATTCCTACCAGAAAAGCAAGATAGCCTCCTGTACTTTCGTGTGGTTAGTCTACTTGTATACTGTATTTAACTTGTAACCTGTTCAATTGATCTACCCTTGTGTTAAAACAAGCCAGAGGCTATCCCTGTAATGGTATTGTAAAGAAAAGCATTGCTACCAAACGGATCAAGGATTAAGGAGTGGAGTGACAGATTGGTTAGCAACCACAGACGTTTTGATATTTGCCTCTTTACACACTTCCTGAGAGTTTAAAGAAGGAATTCCTTCAGTTGGACCAGAATACTTTCCAAGGCCTTAGACAAATGTTTTTTACTTCCATATCTTGGGAAGTAAAATGTCAAACTTGGGCACTAAAATAGCAGTGTTAAAACTCCTCAGGATGGATGTAGATCCTAAGTAAGACAGGCATAAGCCCAGTGGACCTGTGGCCAAAGATAATGATGGACTCACCTGTACAGCTTTTGAAAGGCTATGAAAGACTGAAATTCCTGGCAAGATAAAGCAAAATAGTTACCACTTAAGCTGAGTGAAAGATGTACAAAGTTCAACTCTACTTAGAATTTAGTTGACCCTCTTCAACTTTAGTGGTATAAATTACCAAACTGCTATTTAAAACAGTCACTTGATCTACATTATTCTCTCTTAAATGGAGGTGATGGGGTTGGAAAAACAGGAAAATTCTAATGAAGCATGCACTGGGATAAGTTAGTACTACTGAACAAACCATGATGGCATCTGTTAGACTTGCCTAAAATAGAATGCACACAATAGGAATGTGTGTGCACTTGGTGACTGGAAACAAAACAAATGCACAAAATACTGAAGTCAATTACACTGGCATTATTAAACTTCTTTGAATTTTTGTAAAATTCTCTAAACTAGGCTGGCTGACATTGCTATCTAAACTGGAATGGCATTAATTAATGGTCCTGATAATGTGGGGGATAAATTATTGT
>NW_022438889.1:7656-11633 GCF_009761245.1 Sapajus apella
CCTTTTTTGTGTACTCCTCACTTAAGACACACCTACATGTTGGTGTGCAGGCTCTTTCTAAGTTGTGGCTACTATTTATCTTACATGGCAGTTAAGGTCTTGAAACTCTGGACCAGAGTCTGGAGCAAGTTTTCCTTGGGCTTCTCAAATGAATGCTCTGATCAGATTGTGTCTAGGTTTATACTTGGCTCTTGAGGGTTATTTTGTGTGTAGTAGGCCCTAATTCAGATAATTACATTGTAACAGTCAAGTACCGGATAAGGGTGCCTGTGGAAAGACTTGGGTGTTGCCAATTTAAGCTCCTATGCTTTATTCTATTTCCAGAATACACTTTGGTTTCTAGGCTTGGATTTTTAAGCCTGAATTGAAGAATGGGGTGAGAGGTAAAGGAAGTGACATCACAACCTTGCCATAAAAACAGGTATCCTAGGAACAAGTGTCCCCATTAATCTGGGAAACAGGGTACTTTCACTAAGTCTCAAACTCTGACAACTTAGTCATTCCCTAAATGGCAACTATATATAATGCATGTCTTATCAAAGAACATCACTTGCTTGACTGTAGCTGTACAGATGGGCAATTACAAATGAATGAACATTGGCAATGCCTTGGCATCCACTGCCAAACAGATGCTTGGGACTGACTCAAGACATCAGGGTTTTTCTCCAGACAGATACCTTGGCTGGTATTTGGTTTCCAGTGGACTGGGGGAGTCTTATAAGCTTCTCACATTGGCGGGTGTGATAGTGTCCATGTGCCTCCACAGGTAGCCATGATCTGGGCTGAGCTTCATAGGCCTGAGGCAAGATAAGGGGTTGCTTAGTAAGCAGAGCTAAACAAAACAAGGTCCACAGAATGAAGTAAAAGCCCATGAGCTTAGAAAAATCCTCTGGGAAGGCTGGGAGATAACTTGGTGACAGAAACAAGGGTTTAAAAGGCAAATGGCGTAAAGGAGTAGAATGTCCAGTTGATCAAACTATTGCAACAAGTTGAAAGTCCTATGGGTCAGCAGGCTTGTGACCAGGCTTCCCTTAGCCAGATTTAGGATGAGAAATGGAGGCGATATGAATGGGAATGTCAGTATGCCATTCAATGGGAATGTTATGGAAATGTAAGTTTCTCGGGAATTTTGGGCTGAAGCTCTGCACATAAGCAACTTTCCCAACAAAGACATTGAAGTGGCGATGAGATAGGACAGAATATGGGCTAGCACTGACACCTTTTGCTATAGTATTCAAGGTAGGTAGTGTCACATAAACCTTTCCTGGTCTGAATACTCTAGGCCACTCCTATCACTGGGAGCCCTATGTACAGCATGTAGTCAGTCTGAGCCTATGTAGGCACATGAGGTAAGAAGGTAGATCGAAAGGAGTTTGTACTTAGAATTGAGGCCAGCAGTGAGTCTGAGGAATGGGACATGATCATAAGGTATGTCATCTAGCATTCAGGATGGGTATTTGACCCTGGTTACAAACATAAAAGCCAGCTCAGTATTGTTTGTTCTCACCTGAGCATGTGGAAAGGTCAGTTATTGTCAAACTACATTCTAAATGGAACTCTAATTTTGGGAACTACGGTAATTAAAGTTGGTTTGTGTTGGCCAAACACTGGAATGTACTTACACTCAAGGGACGGTCTACTCTGGCAGAATTATGCTTGGCATTATATGGGATGGAGAAGCAATTGGGCTTCATACTCATTTGTTTCACTTTCATCTGAGTGGTAAGGGACACTTATCACTTCAAACAAACTCAAAAGCATTAGTCTTAACACCTGAGCTGTTTGTCTTATTCCTTTATGACTAAAAGAATATGTTCAATTCATATGTCTTGAACTAGTTGTATGGTTTTCATCTTATAGTTAACATCAAATAGGTCTCATTCTGGGGAGTAAGATGAGCCTAAAGCAGAAGTCATCTTCTGATCTTTGAGAAAATTGTCTGGAGTTGGTCTAAAAGTATTCCAAGTTTATCTCCCTGAATACTTCCCTTTACTGTCGTCATAGCTTAACAAAAATCCGCATTGTGCAGGGAGAACCTGGCCTGTGAAGCCTGTATACCCTATGAAGTGATCTAATGACTGCTAGGATAATATTCAGCCCCCTGTTCCTATGGGGAGTTGTCAAATTCCCTTTAAGACTAGTCAAATGGGGAATCTGAGGCAATTAATAGTGTGTGAATGTTTCCTTAGTCCAGTGTTTGGAAGCTCCTTACTTCCGAAGCTGAACATTCTGTTACTAAGAAGTCAGGCGATGTCAAGGTGATCTGAAATCCAAAAAATATTGTTCTATCAATAGTGGCAGAGTCACCCTGTGAGCACGAAGAGCTTCACCTAAGCTTCACCTAAGCTGGGCGGGGGCTGGTGTGGGGCCCAGGGGCTTGTAGATGAAGAGGGCATGGGTCAAAATTTGGGTCCAAAGCAAGGCTGACATGTAAGGGAAAAACCAGTGTTGGCTATGAGATTCAGAATATAAAATGACTTCAGATCTTCAGCTGGCAGTAGCAAAGATGAAAAACCTGAAAATAAAAATTCCATCCAGCTTTATAGCCACACTGGCAAAAAGATGTACAAAGGCTCACAATCAAAAGCCATGTCAATAGTGTGGAGACAAGAATGCATCTTTGTGAGGTATGAATTTATGTGTATCCACTACATTAAGCCTAGTGAATCATTCTTCTCAAGCCTCTTACAGCTTAAATTTGAGCCTCTTAAGGAAGTTAAATTTCTGGGAATTGTCACTTTATACCCTAAACGTGGTCTAGAATCCACTGAGATACACTTCTAAAAATCATACCATTCTTTGCCACAGCTTAATGCTTTTGATCTTATTTTGCTTTGCACAATTTTTTTTAAATCCCTCTTAGTACTTAACCCAGGTATGTTTTGGCTAATCCTGTTACTTCCATCCTTTCTGTCACTATTAGGCATGTTTCTTTAAAAAATTGGATTAAGTGGCCAAACTCAGTGGCTCGCGCCTGTACTCAGCACTTTGGGAGGCTGAGGCGGGTGGATCATGAGGTCAAGAGATCGAGACCATCCTGGCCAACATAGTAAATCCACTGTCTCTACTAAAAAAAAAAAAAAAATTAGCTGGGCATGGTGGCGTGTGCCTGTAGTCCCAGCTACTCAGGAGGCTGAGGCAGGAGAATTGCTTGAACCTGGGAGGCGGAGGTTGCAGTGAGCTGAGATCATGCCACTGCACTCCAGCCTAGTGCCTGGCAACAGAGTAAGACTGTCTTCCCCCTCCCCGCCAAAAAAAAAAAAAAATGGATTCAGTAAAATCCAGCTGAAACCTGTGAATAGAAAACGGCTATTCTGGTACCTGGGTGATTTGACCTGGAAGTCTTAGATTACTACATTCCTTTCTCATGCTGTTGGGGATGCTTACACCTCTTACCTGCCACTTGGGATTCTCTCTTCCTTTATCTGTCTGCAGCTGCTGGTGTAACCCAACGGTACTTTAACTTGGCTTCATACCAGCTACCTCCCAGTTCCTGCCCCAGGATTTTCCTACAATTTGGAGGCATGGGATGATCTTGGGAATCCACTGGACTTTCACTTTCCCCTGGAAGTCTCAGGGGGGAATTAACACCTGGGGGACAAGCCTTGATGGATGGGAGTTGGGAGCCAATATATAATACATCCCTCTATCATTTCAATCTGAGATGCTTCCCAAGGATATAGCTTCTGGGGTGACTCCAGAGTTGCTAGTAGTGGTGGCCAACTCCATAATGCAGACCTAAACTAGCCTTGCCTCTGTCCTTACCCTTCATGTTCCTTAGGATTATGTCCTCAAACTGGAACACCAAGCTTTCGCTGGTTTCTCTGAAAGAGTCTGAGACACAGTGGCTAGATCAGTTTTCTCCCCAGGTTCCTCTGTTTCACTTTGAAGCTTTCATTTTCTAACTTTACTTTGGTTAGGGTTACCTTGCCACTTCCCATGGTTGTATCCAATCTTGAACCTACTTTAATAGCCAG
>NW_022438890.1:0-5229 GCF_009761245.1 Sapajus apella
AACTCCTGACCTAGGTGTTTCTCCCTCCTCAGCCTCCCAAATTGCTGCTATTACAGGTGTGAGCCACCGCTCCTGGCCAGTCGATAATTGTTTTGAATTGTGCACCAATATTTACTTTAGAGTCTGTACTGCAATTTTCATTTCTTGTAATACACGTATCAGGATTGAATGTCAAAGTTATAAGCTGGAGCTTGGCACAGCAGCTAGAGTCTGTCATCTCGGCACTTTCAGGGGTCAAGGCAGGAGGATCACTTGAGCCTAGAAGTTTCACTTGTGGGCTTGGAGAAGGACTGCATGGTTCTATTGAGTGGTGAAAGTAGCTTTCAGCAGATAAATGGAGTGCCAGAGGAGGATGGAGTGGGAAGGTGGTCTTCCCCTGAAGTACAGTGTCTCAGCAGCAGGGCTGGCCTCCAGCTGCTCTCAGCTGAATTCCCTGTCACTCCACCATTGATAACCTGCTGCATCTGCTGATGCCTGTCGGTGTGCTCTTCTTCTTTAGAGCCAAGCTTCCCTAGAGGCTTACAGGGTTCTAACACTTTACAGTTTGTTTTATCTATTTTTCAGAATATCAACTGATTATAAATATGTGTATGTGTGTGTGTATATATATGTATACATGTATGTGTATATATGTGTGTATATATGTAAACAACAAATCATCAACACTTTTTCTCTTCTAAAATGCTTTCCCCTTCTCCATCCTGCTGCTTCCTCTGGTGACTTTCTCATTATGCAGGAAACAACACTTTATCTTTCACCTATTCAGAATTTAGAGTCATAAAACATAAATATAAAAATAAACAGAAATTGAGATGCTTGTTTTCTTTCACTACTTTTTTGTTTATTTCTTTACTTATTTTGGTGTTTGCTTCTCTTTTTTTTTTCAACACGTTTTTGAATCTTTCAAGTAAAATCACTCAGCAAGGCAACATGATAGATAGTAGATCCAGAAATAAGTAATATTGATATCTTAATTATGTATGCCCTCAATAAACAGTAGATCCTATGTGGTATTTGTGGAAACTGAAGGAACACCTAATAAAATCCAGGTACATGCTCACCTGTGTAACATGTCTCCAAACACTTGTAAAAAATAAGGAAAAGTCATTATGCTTTCTCCAAAATGAATCTTCCACTAAGTTCAGTGTGAGATCTGGAGGCAGCTTCTGACAGTATTATTTTTCTGCTATTTTCCCTTCAGGAAAGCATTTTACATTTCTTCTCTAATGAAAACCCTAGTCTATCATATGGTCATGAATTAATGTCCTGATACAATCTGAGTTTTGAAGACATTCTTTATACAAGTGAAGAGAAAAAAAGACCCAGAGAGCCTATTTTCCATGGCAACCATGAAGAATCTACTCAGTCATCTTCCCTAGGCCCTATTACAAAAGTGAGTGGATGAAAAATAATATTTAGATTCGCAAAACTCCCAACCTTGTTGTCTCCAAATTAACCTAATGTAAATGAATCACTCATTATTTTATAAATGTTCAAAAAAGCAAAATACATTACTGACTTTAGATGGGGAATATTTATTGGGACTGTTACCTTGACCATTCCACATTTTGTTGCTGGTGGACAAAGGAAGAGACCTTTGTTCTGGTAAAATCCAGGAAGTTGGATTAGTTATGGATATGTGTTTCTGGAAACAAATTGTGGAAATAAAAGGAAGAATGCACTTCAGGAGAGAGGAAAAACACCTGTGCTTCTGAATGTTCAACATCCTGATGCCTTATTGTCAATACCAGTAGGCCCACATCTGGGCTATGGCACATTTTCTTCAGCTTCTTATACATTCCTTTCAAAACCTCCCTCCTATGGGTCATTCTGGCATTTCTTTTATTGAGTTACTAAAAAATGTTTTTGCCTTCCTTTAGACAGGCATGTCTCTGAACCTGGACCACTGTTACTGTTTATTCACCAGCAAAATTTTCATTCATCCTTCAAGACTCATCCAGAGTTGCTCTTTGATTCTGTGTGCCTACTAGATAGATATTTGTGGCAGTCATCATGTTGTGCTGAGATTATTGCTTTGTGTGTCTGTAACTGCTACTAGATTGTGAGGTCTGGTTGAAGTGACAATGCCAACAAAATAAAGAGAGATTGAATCCCAGATTCACAGTCTAATACCATCACTTTTAGGTTTCAAATAATGACAGAGAAATTTCATTTTATACTGCTGATTTTGAAACTTCACCTGGGTCTTCAGTATAAACAAATGAAAGATAAAGTGATAGGGAATGAGAAAATCAGATATAAAATGATGAAAACTGTCATCATTTAAACCATCATAAATTCCATGGTTTGGCTTGTTCCTGCAAAGTCACATGTTGAAATTGATCTCCAACTGGGCAGTGTTGAGAGGCGGGTCTTACTGTGAGGTGTTTGGGTCATGGGAATCAATCCCTCACATATAGATTAATGCCTTTATTTGGTGTGGTGAGATAGAGTGGTGAAGTTTAGCTTCAGCAGGAATGAGATTGTTCCAGAGAACACATTGTGGAAAAGAGTCTGTCTTCTGGTTTCTCTCTCTTGCTTTCTCTCTCACCAAGTGATCTCTTTGGACTCATCTGCTCCTTCTCCACTCCCTGACATAAATGCACTCAGCCTGAGTCCCTCACCAGGTGTAGCTGCCCAATGGTAGGCTTTTAGCCACCAGAATTGTGAGCGTAACAAATTTCTTACTTTTATAAAATATCTGACCTCAGGCAGTCTGATACAGAAACACAAACTGTAATAAACCAATGTACATAGTAAATTATTAAATCAAAGGCAGTATAAATTACTTATGGAGTAGATAGTACAAATCCTATTTACATTTGAAAGAATAAAGAGATAGAGAATGCAGAACTGTATAGTAAAGTGAGATACCCATGTCTTCAAAACACAAAAGACAGAGTGAGAAAACGATATAATAATTTGGAGCATAGTTGCAGAATAAAGGTGGACTGAAAAATGAAGACATGTCTTCAAAAACAAGAGAAGGTGATTTAAAAAAATGGAGCATACTCATAAAATAAAGGTGGACTAAAATGTGAAGACATTATATAACCTGGAATATTCTCAACCCCATGAAATCACAGATCGTAATGTAAAGCCTTTCATTGACCCTGTTAAGCTAAGAGCTAGACCTCCCTAATGTATGGGAGCTTATTTAAAGACACTTGGCAGCCATGATTGAACCAAAGGAAAGTTGGGTCCTGAGTTTTTGCACACTTGGGTAATTGGGAAAAATGTCAAAGCCAGAACACATGGCTTCAGTCCTTTATATGCCCAGTGTCCTCAAGCAGCCTCATCAAATCTCTCATTTTTTGTGGCTCCAGTTTGAACTGGAAGAGATGTCTGTCCTACATAGTTTCAGGGTAGCTGAGAACCACCATGGCTCTCCAAACTGAGACCAGGAGCCACAGCAAGGTTTGTGATCCTTAGGCGTAGTGGTACAGTTATGAGGGAGGTGAAGCTGGAAGAATATCCTTGGTGACAAGGAATCCAGTGAAAATGCTGCCGATTGTTAGGTGCTTCATTCAGTCAATTAGGAAGTGGTTATTTTCATTAATGATAATTTGAGAAGTGAGATTGTCCTTTCAGAGCTAAGAAAATACTCCGGTTACTGTAGACAGCTGTCAAGGAGTAGGCTGTAAGAGTAAGAGAAGGGGCTGAGGCACTGGTATATGTCATATTTCTCATTTCCATAAGAAGGTCTTTGGAGTAAAAGCCTGTGAGGAAAGGCATACTTGTAAGTGCTAGGCTACCAGTAATAAGAGAAGAGGAAGTGAATGGTAAAGTTTTGAGTAATGCTCCTATTTTTCCAATCTGTTGTTCATCATTGAGATTATGGATGATGGATCTTGAACATATAATTAATACAGCTTTAAAAAAAAGTGTGGGTGCAGATGTGAAGCAATGCTAGGTGTGGCTGATTAATGCCAATTTTGACTATTATAAGGCCCAACTGCCTTGAGGTGGAGAATGTAAAAATTTTTTTGATATCATTTTGTGTTACAGCATAGATTGCTGTAAATAAGGTGGTAATAGCCCCTAGGTATGATGTAAAACTTTGGATTAATGGGTTATTTTCTATGAAAGGGTAGAAGTACATAAGCAGGAAAACTCCTTCGGCAACTATAGTGCTGGAGTGGAGCAGAGCTGAGACGGGGGTTGGGCCTTCTATGGCAGATGAAAGTCAGACATGGAGACCAAATTGAGCTGACTTTCCTGCTGCTGTTAAGAGAAGGCTAATTAATGAAAGGGAGTCGGGGGCGAGATTTAGAATAAATATTTGTTGAAAGTCCCATGTGTTGGAGAATAAGAAGAATCATGCTGTAGCTAAAATAAAGCCAATATCAGTTGTGCAGAATTGTTTGCAGGGCTGCTGTTTTAGCAGCTGCTTGACCTTATCATCAGAGAATCAGTAAGAAGGATATGACTCCTACACCATCTCATCTGATAAAGAGTTGTAAAAGATTGTTGGCAGTAACCAGAATTAATATCTTAATGAGGAAAACAAGTAGATATTTGAAAAATGGATTGATGTTAGGGTCTCAACTTAGAGATCATATTGAATCATATCATGACAGTGATAGTGTGATGCTAATTTAAACAGTGATGATATGATGTGTACTAAACATTGCACAAACCTAATCAGCTCTGTCCCTATCTTTCTTAATACCCTAAATACCCTTAAAGAGTTAGGTGTGGCATTCAAACATTCATATGAAAACATGTAGAAGATTTATATTTTTAAAAGCTCATTGTTCTCCAGAGAATAAGGGCAGTGCTTAGAGCATTCAGGTGACCTCTGAAGGTTAGCACTGCAGTGAAGGAGCTCCTGACCTTGACGAGTGCTTAACAGAATTTTTCTGGAAGAGTCACTGTGGGAAACAATCATAGAACCCTGGGGTGAGTGCAACTTATATGGAGAAAATTATGTCTCTCTTCCTTTACAAATAATAAATCACATGACAAAAAGTATCTAATTATCTTAAACCTACATAATGATATTATTTGTAACTCATTATTACTGTTATTTTATGACAGGAGGTTATTAATGTTGTTATTTTGTGTATTCCATAATTGTTCAGTACATTTTTAAGAATTTTAAATATTTAGTATTTGATGCAATACATTTGTATGCATTGTGAATATATGGAATTCACATTAAAACATATCTATCCATATAGGCGTGTGTGTGTGTGTGTGTGTGTGTGTGTGTGTGTGTGTGTGTGT